>NC_084615.1:48297277-48484777 GCF_033978795.1 Nerophis ophidion
TTACTGACAATTAAAATCGGATTGGAAAACCCCAAATACATGCTGTAAATTATTATTACAGTACGTTACTACATAAAACTACCACCGTTGTTTGTACGGCGTGGCGCAGTGGTAGAGTGGCCGTGCGCAACCTGAGGGTCCATGGTTCAATCCCCACCTAGTACCAACCTCGTCACGTTTGTTGTGTCCTGAGCAAGACACTTCACCCTTGCTCCTGATGGGTGCTGGTTGGCGCTTTGCATGGCAGCTCCCTCCATCAGTGTGTTAATGTGTGTGTGAATAAGTGAATGTGGAAGTAGTGTCAAAGGGCTTTGAGTACCTTGAAGTTAGAAAAGCGCTATACAAGTACAACCCATTTTTCATTTATTTATTTACTACATTCTATTGTGTAGTTTTTCATACAATAATGCTTACTTAAAAGATTGCTTTATTTTTTCAAAAGGCAATGTTACAATTTTAAATGGTGATGTTTTGGTGGGCCAAGCATTCATTAAATGTATTTTAATTCATTTCAATGGGTGTTGAAGTTTCGCAATACATGTTTTTCGACTTACGCAAAACCAATTCAACTGCAACCGGTTATTAACGCCCCCTATTTCTGAGCAGTAACACAGGCATTGAATGTGTGTGCTTATTGAAAACATCACTCCTAAATGTCTGACAACACCCATGAGGAAGTTTTGTTGCTAAATGTAAACCCACTTCCCATTTGTCACTTCCAGCGTTAAACAACAAGCCCCAAAAAAACAATGCAGGGTACAATAGCTGTGATGCAAACTTGGCACCCGTGCACAGCGATTGAGGATTAAATGTACTAATGTGTTAAGCAAACACACACTGCTAAACCTCAGCTGTCGCCTGAACTCTTGTGCAGCTCCTTTCAAACAAACACTGGTGAGTCACACTGTAAAATAGTTCTAACGCAGGGTCCGAAAGATGACCACATGCTTTTCTTGCAGCGATTGCAGCGCTTACCGCTCATCTGGAAATGCAAGACGGGAATTGTTCGTCTTACAGTCTGGATAAAAGTTGCTATCCTGACGCACTACAAACACCAAACAGCAGAGCAACACTGCAAAACCACAGCAACACATTCTAATGAAGATATTTCTCATACTACAACAGAGGTGTCATATTTAGGTTAAGTTAAGACACTAGCAAAGCTAATGAATGCACATGCTCAATGCTAACAGAAATAACAATGATAATTATTTGTATTTAACTACAGCAAATGATACATTAAGTATTCTATTAACTGCTGAGTCAGCAGGTGTGAGGTCAACAAAAGCAAATAACCATTCGGGTATCTACTTAAGTCAAAAAAAACCAGCTGTCAGCTAATTGGTTATCAGCTATGATTAAGGCTGGGTATCCACACTGGGTTCACGATACCATACTTCAGTCAAGATATAATACAGTATAACGATATCCTACATAGTTCAATTATACATTTAAAACGCAGCTTAAAATACAATATATATATATATATATATATATATATATACAAACACAATTTCCATATGAGTTGGGAAAGTGTGTTAGATGTAAATATAAACGGAATACAATGATTTGCAAATCATTTTCAACACATATTCAGTTGGATATGCTACAAAGACAACATATTTGATGTTCAAACTGATAAACATTTTTTTTTAGCAAATAATCATTAACTTTAGAATTTGATGCCAGCAACATACATGTGACAAAGAAGTTGGGAAAGGTGGAAATAAATACTGATTAAGTTGAGGAATGCTCATCAAACACTTATTTGGAAGATCCCACAGGTGTGCAGGCTAATTGGGAACAGGTGGGTGCCATGATTGGGTGTAAAATCAGCTTCCATGAAATGCTAATTAATTCACAAACAAAGATGGGGCGAGGGTCACCAATTTGTAAGCAAATTGTCGAACAGTTTTAGAACAACATTTCTCAACGAGCTATTGCAAGGAATTTGGGGATTTTACCATCTACGGTCCGTAAAATAATCAAAGGTTCAGAGAATCTGGAGAAATCACTGCACGAAAGCTATGATATTACGGACTTTTGATCCCTCAGGCGGTACTGCATAAAAAACCAAAATCAGTGTGTAAAGGATATTACCACATGGGCTCAGGAACACTTCATAAAACCACTGTCAGTAACTACAGTTGGTCGCTACATCTGTAAGTGAAAGTTAAAACTATACTATGCAAAGCGAAAGCCATTTATCAACAACACTCGGGAACGCCGCCGGCTTCACTGGTCCCGAGCTCATCTAAGATGGACTGATGCAAAGTGGAAAAGTGTTCTGTGGTCTGACGAGTCCACATTTCAAATTATATTTGGAAACTGTGGACGCGGTGTCCTACAGAACAAAGAGGAAAATAACCATCCAGATTGTTATAGGCGCAAAGTTCAAAAGCCAGCATCTGTGATGGTATGGGGGTGTATTAGTGTCGAAGGCATGGGTAACTTACACATCTGTGAAGGCACCATTAATGCTGAATGGTCCACACAGGTTTTGGAGCAACATATGTTGTCATCCAAGCAACGTTATAATGGACGCCCCTGCTTATTTCAGCAAAACAATGCCAAGCGATGTGTTACAACAGTGTGGCTTCGTGGTATAAGAGTTTGGGTACTTTCCTGGCCCGCCTGCAGTCCAGAAATGTGTGGCGCATTATGAAGCGTAAAATATGACAGCGGAGACCCCGGACTGTTGAACAACTTAAGCTGTACATCAAGCTAGAATGGTAAATAATTCCACTTTCAAAGCTTCAACAATTAGTTTACTCAGTTCCCAAGCATTTATTGAGTGTTGTTAGAAGAAAATGTGATGTAACACAGTGGTGAACATGCCCTTTCCCAACTATTTTGGTACATGTTGCAGCCATGAAATTATAAGTTAATTATTATTTGCAAAAAAAAAATAAAGTTTATGAGTTTGAACATCAATTATCTTGTCTTTGTAGTGCATTCAACTGAATATGGGTTGAAAAGGATTTGCAAATCATTGTATTCCGTTTGTATTTACATCTAACACAATTTCCCAACTCATATGGAAACGGGGTTTGTATATATATATATATATATATACACACACACACACACACACACGTATGTGTATATATATATATATATATACATATATATATATATATATATATATATATATATATATATATATATCAGTGCTTCTTAACCTTATTGAGGTACCGAACCCCACCAGTTTTATATGCGCATTCACCGAACCCTTTAGTGAAAAATACAATTTAAATGTTTTTTTTTAATTCAAGACAGAGTTACCGTATTTTTCGTACTACAAGTCGAGGTTTTTTTCATAGTTTGGCCGTGGGTGCGACTTATACTCCGGAGCGACGACTAGTCCGAAAAATACGGTATATGTTTTTGGTAACATGGGGAACATATTCTAAGTAACAAAGACTTGGACCCCAGGGGAACATATTCTAAGTAGGGCTGCAACTTACAACTAATTTGATAATCGATTAATCTGTTGATTATTACTTAGATTAATCAATTAATATTGATTAGTATTTTATTGAAAAACCGCATACTGGCACCATACTTATTTTGATTATTGTTTCTCAGCTGTTTGTAAATGTTGCAGTTTATAAATAAAGGTGTATTTAAAAAAATATTTTTTTTTTCTTTTAAATAAATAAAAAAGTAGCCTCTGCGCATGCGCATAGCATAGATCCAACAAATCGATGACTAAATTAATCGCAAACTATTTTTATAATCGATTTTTATCGATTTAATCGATTAGTTGTTGCAGCCCTAATTCTAAGTAACAAAGACTTAATTTAGAGTTATTTGGTTAGGGTTAGAGGGTTATGGCCAGGGTTAGAGAGTTAGGGATATAATAAGGCCATGCCGAATAAGGCATTAATATGAACTTAATAATCACTAGTTAAGAGCCAATATGTTACTAATTTGCACGTTAATAAGCAACTAATTAATGGTGAATATGTTCTCCATACTAAAGTGTTACCATGTTTTTTTTACTGGTGCACAAAATGAACCGTGCATGAACATCACCTTGTTCAAAGACCAAAAACAACACAGTGCATAAACTCACAACAAATGACTTCTGCTGTTGCCGTATCCGTAATACGCCGATAGGGAGAAGTTTTTATTTACACGATGAGTCGTGTGTCTTGACCTCCACCGAACCCCTGGGCCCGACTCACCGAACCCTTAGGGTTCGATCGAACCAGGTTAAGAACCATTGAGATATATATATATATATATATATATATATATATATATATATATATATACATATACATATAAAAATTCAATAAATATAAAAAGTATTAAAAGGGCAGGCACCAATCTTATCAATACAAAGTAGGTCATGATCAACATGGATATAATATGTATGAATTACTAATCACTATTTAGGCTACTTCACTAAAGTGAAAAGTTATAACTATTGATATGTTTAAGTAAGTATTGTATAAATCACAAAACTTTATTGACAACAAGTTCAAAAGTCAAAGATACAAACATGGGCAGGAATCCACCCATCCATCCATTTCCTACCGCTTGTCTTTGGAATCAATCTTAACAATACAAAGTAGGTTATATAAGCAGGTAGTTTTCCTTTATGAATTATTCATCACTGTTTTGGCTGCGCTAAACATCATAACTATTGATATTTTCAAGTAAATATTAAATGATGCATACAACATTATTGACAACATTAGCATAGTTCACAATTCTATAAATATAAAAGTATTAAATGGGCAGACATCCATCCATCCATCCATCCATTTTCTACCGCTTATTCCTTTTTGGGGTCGCGGGGGGTGCTGGCGCCTATCTCAGCTACAATCGGGCGGAAGGCGGGGTACACCCTGACATCAATTTTATCAATACAAAGTAGGTCATGATCAACATGGATATTTCCTGTATGAATTGTTCATCACTATTTCGGCTACTTTATTACAGTAACAAGTTATGACTATTGATATGTTCAAGTAAATATTGCATGAATCACAAAACTTTATTGACAACAAGTTCAAAAGTCAAAGATACAAACATGGGCAGGTATGTAGCCATCCATCCATCCATCAATTTTCTACCGCTTGTCCCTGGAATCAATCTTAACAATACGAAGTAGGTAATATAAGCAGGTATTTTTCCTGTATGAATTATTCATCACTGTTTTGGCTACGCTAAACGTCATAACTATTGATATTTTCAAGTAAATATTGAATGAGCCATACAACATTATTGACAACAACATTAGCATAGTTCAACATTGAATAAATATAAAAGTATTAAAAGGGCAGGCATCAATCTTATCAATACAAAGTAGGTCATGATCAACATTGATATTTCCTGTATGAATTGTTCATCAGTATTTCGGCTACTTTACTACAGTAAAAAGTTATAACTATTGATATGTTTATGAATCACAAAACTTTATTGACAACAAGTTCAAAAGTTGAACATTCCATCCATCCATCTATTTTCTACCGCTTGTCCCTTTCGAGGTCGCGGGAGGTGGCTGGAGCCTATCTCAGCTGCATTTCGGGCAGAAGGCAGGCTACACCCTGGACAAGTCACCACCTCATCACAGGGCTAGTTCAAAATTAAAAGTATTAAAAGCGCAGACACCAATCATATCAATACAAAGTAGGTTATAATCAACATGGATATTATATGTATGAAATAATAATCACTATTTAGGCTACTTTACTACAGTAAAAAGTTATAACTATAGATATGTTTTAGTAAATATTCTATGACTCACACAACTTTATTGACATTAGCATAGTTCAAAATGTAATAAATATAAAAGTATTAAAAGAGCAGACATCAATCTCATCAATACAAAGTAGGTCATGATCAACAAGGACATATGTATGAATTATTTAACACTATTTAAGCTACTTTACTAGAGTAAAAAGTTATAACTATTTATATATTTAAGTAAAAATTGTATGAATCACAAAACTTTATTTACAACAACATTAGAATACAGTAGTTCAAAATTCAATAAATATAAAAGTATTAAAAGGGCAGACATCAATCTTATCAATACAAAGTAGGTCATGATCAACATGGATATAATATGCATGAATTATTTATCACTATTTAGGCTACTTTACTACAGTAAAAAGTTATAACTATTTATATATTTAAGTAAAATGTGTATGAATCACAAAACTTTGTTGACAACAAGTTCAAAAGTCAAATATACAAACATCGGCAGAAATCCATCCATCCATCCATTTACGACCGCTTGTCCATTGAATCAATTTTAACAATACAAAGTAGGTAATATAAGCAGTTATTTTTCATGTATGAATTATTCATCACTGTTTTGGCTGGGCTAAACATCATAACTATAGATATTTTCAAGTAAATATTGAATGATTCGTACAACTTTATTGACAACAACATTAGCATAGTTCAAAATTCCATCCATCCATTTATTTTCTACCGCTTGTCCCTTTCGAGGTCGCGGGGGGTCGCTGGAGCCTATCTCAGCTGCGTTTCGGGCAGAAAGCAGCGTACACCCTGGACAAGTCACTCCCTCCTCACAGTGCTAGTTCAAAATTAAATGTATTAAAAGCGCAGACACCAATCTTATCAATACTAAGTAGGTCATAATCAACATGGATATATGTATGAATTAATAATCACTATTTAGGCTACTTTAATTCGGTAAAAAGTTATAACTATCGATATGTTTTAGTAAATATTGTATGAATCACACAACTTTATTGACAACATAGCGGCATAGCTCGGTTGGTTGAGGGTTGCAGGTTCGATTCCCGCTTCCGCCATCCTAGCCACTGCCGTTGTGTCCTTGGGCAAGACACTTTACCCACCTGCTCCCAGTGCCACCCACACTGGTTTAAATGTAACTTGGATATTGGGTTTCACTATGTAAAGCGCTTTGAGTCACTGGAGAAAACATCACAACATTAGCATAGTTCAAAATTCAATAAATATAAAAGTATTAAAAGGGCAGACATCAATCTTATCAATACAAAGTAGGTCATGATCAACAAGGACATATGTATGAATTATTTCGGCTACTTTACTACATTAAAAAGTTATAACTATTGATATGTTTAAGTAAATATTGTATGAATCACAAAACTTTATTGACAACAAGTTCAAAAGTCAAAGATACAAACATGGGCAGGTAGCCATCCAGCTTGTCCCTGGAATCAATCTTAACAATACAAAGTAGGTAATATAAGCAGGTATTTTTCATGTATGAATTATTCATCACTGTTTTGGCTGCGCTAAACGTCATAACTATTGATATTTTCAAGTAAATATTGAATGATTCGTACAACATTATTGACAACATTAGCATAGTTCAAAATTCCATCCATCCATCCATTTATTTTCTACCGCTTGTCCCTTTCGAGGCCGTGGGGGGGTCGCTGGTGCCTATCTCAGCGGCATTTCAGGCAGAAGGCAGGATACACCCTGGACAAGTCACCACCTCATCACAGGGCTAGTATAAAATTAAAAGTCGTGTGTCTTGACCTCCACCGAACCCCTGGGCCCGACTCACCGAACCCTTAGGGTTCGATCGAACCAGGTTAAGAACCATTGAGATATATATATATATATATATATATATATATATATATATATATATATAATATATACATATACATATAAAAATTCAATAAATATAAAAAGTATTAAAAGCGCAGACACCAATCTTATCAATACAAAGTAGGTCATAATAAACATGGATATTATATGTATGAATTAATAATCACTATTTAGGCTACTTTAATACAGTAAAAAGTTATAACTATTGATATGTTTAAGTAAATATTGTATGAATCAACAAAGCTTTATTGACAACAACATTAGCATAGTTCAAAATTCAATAAATATAAAAGTATTAAAAGGGCAGACATCAATCTTATCAATACAAAGTGGGTCATGATCAACATGGATATAATATGTATGAATTATTTATCACTATTTAGGCTACTTTACTACATTAAGAAGTTATAACTATTGATATGTTTAAGTAAATATTGTATGAATCACAAAACTTTATTGATAACAACATTAGCATAGTTCAAAATTCAATAAATATAAAAGTATTAAAAGGGCAGACATCATTCTTATCAATACAAAGTAGGTCATGATCAACATGGATATAATATGTATGAAATATTTATCACTATTTAGGCTACTTTACTACAGTAAAAAGTTACAACTATTTATATATTTAAGAAAAAATTGTATGAATCAAAAAACTTTATTGACAACAAGTTCAAGAGTCAAATATACAAACAGAGGCAGGAATCCATCCATCCATCCATTTACTACCACTTGTCCCTGGAATCAATCTTAACAATACAAAATAGGTAATATAAGCAGGTATTTTTCCGGTATGAATTTTTAATCACTATTTAGGTTACTCTACTACAGTAAAAAAAAAAAAAACTATTTTGAATCACACAACTTTCTTGTCAACAACATATGTTTACACTTCCAACCATATTTGATCACCGTGTATCATTTTATGCAAACAATCGGTACACTTACAATACCTACATCATGGTTATAAACGTAATAATTGGATGAAATGAAGCACAAAAGTCATGATTGAAAACACGCCGCGCCACGTTGTTGCACTGCCTTGCTAGCTAACCGTGGCGGAATAGCACAGGTTGAAGTCCATGCATGCAAAAGTGCGTATTTGGCATGAGATAATGACCACGCAATAATTAACAGTTTCGTCTGTTGTTTACAGGCAGAGGTCAATCGGAGGGTAATGGCCTTGTGTCAAAATCAGATAATGCGTGATAATCTGAGTTGAGGCACTCACCAACTGCTGCGTGGGGTTAGTTTCTCCAAAGACGACTCAAGCAAATCTTAGCAGAGTTTCATGTTTGAATACACAAAACCTGCAGTTTGTCCTCTGGCGACTGTCTTCAACACGTCCAGTGTGTCTACAACCCATGAACTCACGATTTACTCGACACAACTCGCTCGCTCCAAAAGCACGTTCACGGACACGCACGCCACCCTCCGGTCTGGACGGACACTCGGTAAGAATCAGCGTGATCTCATTTGACCCACTTAAAGAGCAAAGCGATGTTTCTTGCCCGCTGTGCTCTTCTGTTTACTAAATTACTATTGCGCGGATCCTTTCTGCCCCGCCCCTGCTCGGCTTCCATTCGCTGCTGGCAGGAGGCGAGGCCAAATGCTGCTTTCGATTGGTCCACCCAGGAAGCAATCAGGAAGTAACGTGTTTATTGGAGTCGAGGCACATGTAGAAAACGTGGGGGGAAAATGTAAAATAAAAAAAATAAAAATAAAAAAGAATAAAAAAAACATATATATATATATATATATATATATACATACACACAATTTGAATACTTTGAATAATTTATTTTTCAGAACGTGACATGGTACATTTATTTTGGGATAAGATAAGAGGTTGGAACCAAAGGTATAAATATGTCCCCATTAAGGATGGTAGATGGTAGGCCTATTTCTTACAGACAGCAATGATTATTAAAATTATTCTAATGCTAGGAAATGTTTTCATTAAAAAAGTAGATTTTTTTTAAAAGTGAAAACCGTAGTGCTTTTCAATCAATCAATAAATCAATGATTATTTATATAGCCCTAAATCACAAGTGTCTCAAAGGGCTGCACAAACCACAACACAAACCACAACGACATCCTCTGTAGAGCCCACATAAGGGCAAGGACAACTCAGACCCAGTGACAATGATGACTATGAGAAACCTTGGAGAGGACCGCATATGTGGGCAACCCCGCCCCCTCTCTAGGGGAACCGAAAGCAATGGATGAGCGGGTCTAACATGATACTGTGAAAGTTCAATCCATAGTGGATTGTCTTTAATATTTTTACCTCTGTTTTCTTGAACAACTTTTGTTTGTACTGTAACGACCTGATGAGGTTGACGTTGCATGTGTTCTGGAGTGAGTTAATATTTTTTACCTCTGTTTTCTTTAACAACTTTTGTTTGTAGTGTAACGACCTGATGATGACGTTGCATGTGTTCTGGAGTGACTGATATTCAGAATTCCCATTATTTTGAACGTACCACGCCCGTAAGGTGATTGGCGGAGAGGGAGGAAAAGTTCGTTGTTGCGAAAACGAGGAATGAGGAAAGACGTGCATGTGGAAGGAACAAGATAAGTTGAGCTGTGTTAGTCTAGGTTGCTCAATAAAAGTTTAAAAAGAGTGTCAGCCTTTGTGTGCACTTCTTCTGGACGCTAGAGTACTGTATATGGATTGTATTTGATTTATTTTTATATTTAAAAAAAATTAAACCTGTTGTTGATTGATTTGAATTGAAAGTACCTAATATTGTTGGTGTATTATTTTGTTCAATATAATAAATTCAAAATACCCTGATACGTGCCGAGACATTTTCACACCAAATCGCCCCATTGAAATAAAAATAAAACATAAGGACTGAACATTGTTATCTTCAACTGGCAAGAAAAGACAAATAATGCATTGAAGCAGTGTTTGGTAAATTATTATTCATTGCTATATAAACTTCAAAATCAGTTTTTGTGTCGCATTTAACAAAAAAAAAAAGATCAGTATGTATTCGTCCAAGTTCCACTCAAAACACCAACGTTGTTTCATAAATATGAGGTTGTACATGGTTAAAAGAACTATGCATACAATATTTGTACTTTTCAGGTATTTTAACTATAAATTAAATAATAGACCCAAAAAATTTTATAAATAGAACACATTTTTGCAAGAGATAGATTCCATGAGATTTAAATGGAAAAAATAGGTAAAATGCAAGAAATCACACATACACGTGTTTTCACCATTCTTTTAAGAAACCATCCAAATAATAAATATTCAAACCAGCAAATATAATACATGCTAAAAAAATGTTTAAGTGCACATTCGGGGACATATGTCAACGATTTGGTATCACAGCAATATTTAAAGACGTGTTTTCTCCATTGTAGCTTAAATAGTAGTAACTGTAATGTAACAGAATCCACTTGGTTTACGACTGGAATTGGTTAAATAACTCAAAAGCAAAGCTAGTCAACTACCTGCACATGTCGGGTTACAATGTTTTTAGTGTGTAAAAACTAAACCGAATCTTTGAAAGAAGGCACTGCATGGATCACTGAACGTCCAGGCCACTGCAAACATGTATTTACAATCTACTATGTGTGGCACAACCAACCGGAAACATATTTTTGCTGGGATTGACCCTTCAAAATAAAAACAATATTTTTTTGTCCAACAAAAACAAGTGTGTCTCTCCAGCTGTTACATTATAGTCCTAGCTATTGAACAGGAAGACTGCACAGTAAGGCACAGATTACACAATACCACTTGAAAAAAAGACACATTTGTAGCATCCATCAATTCACCAAATAAGTGTGAGCATGGTGTGGTTTTCTGTCATATATCATCAGATTCCAAATGAGATAAGGTGGTGGCACACACTTCACTTTCAGCTCAAACCAAATATGTCATAAATAGTGAGGCACAAATTCAAGAACAACCTATACGACCCGAATAAGCATGCACTTATTTAAAATCTAAAATAAAACACTATAAGCCATAATTTACAAATGAGGTTAAGACATTTTAAATAAAGTAAGGGTTCAGCAGGACTTGGAGTGCACTAAAATCATGTTCACTGAAAAAATATACAATAAAAACCATAATCTACCTACTGTACAGCGTTTGAACAAATCCAAGGAGCAAAGTAACACAACAGGTAAGAGTTTGTGTAAATTTAGCTGTCATTTGAAAATTTCCCTCCACTAAAGTTAGAAAGTAAAACATACTTAACGCATCTGAAGTGCAGGCAAGTTTCTGAAATTAAGATAATTTTGTTTTGCAAATCTTACATCTACTTAGAAATAGCTGGAAATGTTTTAAATAATATTTTTTTCAGGCCTGAATGGTTAGTTTTGAACATTGGAGGTTATTATTCGTTATGTTATATGGAAATATACCAGTTTGCATAAGTTGTATGTGGTTTCTTTCAAATAACGAAACAATAAGTTTGTCTTTTCTCAGACTTCCACCAGGGGTCGCTAAAGTCTAACTTGTATTCACATTAAAGGTGTGAATTTGTTGCAAGTTGACTGAATTTCTTGCTATGTTCCACAAGACAGACATTAGAAAGCTTGAGTGTTTTTCTGCAAACCTGCAATGTCTTTCCCAAGCGTTTAAGGCAATAATGTGTACGTCTGAACCTTTCTGCTGGGTTTACATAAAAATAAAACTCAAGTTTCAGTGTTGGACACACAACAAATGATGTCCACCAAATTATCCAGTCCAAAAAGGTAACCGTCCTCCCTGTTTCCTTCTTGCCAGGATGTATGGTGGTTTAGCTCCTCTCCCTCTGATAGAGCAGTGGTCTTCCCAAAGTCGATCATCCACACTTTGGCTCTCCCTTTGCTGTCGTGAACGAACAACAAGGAGCTGCCAATAACCTGCACGCAAAATATTACAGATGGTTAGATCCTCAAATGCCCTTCTTTTGCCCGCGGGTCAAAGGTCAGCATCATTTTGGAAAACATTACCTCATGAGTTTTGAAGAACGGTGACATCTCCAGAATGGCCCTGATTTCCTTTAGCCTGGCTATGTAACAATTCTACACGCACACACGCGCACACACACACACACACGCGCACACACACACACACACACACACACACACACACACACACACACGCTTAAGCATCTAGTTAACCCAGTTCTGACACTAAGCTGGGTAACGTGTCAGTCATATTGTTCGCGCATAATGCTTTCAGGTTATAAGTATGTGTTTTCTTGTGTAACAGGCTAGACCAGTGGTTCTCAAATGGGGGTACGTGTACCCCTGGGGGTACTTGAAGGTATGCCAAGGGGTATGTAAGATTTTTTTTAAATATTCTAAAAATAGCAACAATTCAGAAATCCTTTATAAATATATTTATTGAATAATACTTCAACAAAATATGAATGTAAGTTCATCAACTGTGAAAAGAAGTGCAACAATGCAATATTCAATGTTGACAGCTAGAATTTGGACATGTTCCATAAATATTGATGTTAAAGATTTCCTTTTTTGTGACGAAATGTTTAGAATGAAGTTCATGAATCCAGATGGATCTCTATTACGATCCCCAAAGAGGGCACTTTAAGTTGATGATTACTTTTATGTGTAAAAATCTTTATTTATAATTAAATAACTTGTTTATTTTTCAACACATTTTTAGTTATTGTTATATATTTTTTTCCAAATAGTTCAAGAAAGACCACTACTAATGAGCAATATTTTGCACTATTATACAATTTAATAAATCAAAAACTGATGACATAGTGCTGTATTTTACTTCTTTATCTCTTTTTTTCAACCAAAAATGCTTTGCTCTGATTAGGGGGTACTTGAATTAAAAAAATGGTCACAGGGGGTACATCATTGAAAAAAGGTTGAGAACCACTGATCTAGACAATGTCATTTTTATATTACTATTATTTGTGCGCGTGTGTTTAGAGGAAGAAGAAAACTCCACAAACAATAGCGAGGCTGCAGTTGCACACGCACTTTGAGGACTAAAGCTTAGTAGGATTGTGCTTTTTGTGGACAATCCTGAAGAGAACACTTACTAGTATGTCGTTGTTGCCTTTGACAAAGTCACGGAACGCCGCCATCACTTGCTCGCGTGTTTTTGTCCTCTTAAAGTCTCTGTTCACAGTCCCGTCTTCTTTCTGCAGAGCACAGAGGGACAACACACCTGCATCACAAGTGCACAACTGACTACATTACAACACTTATCTTTTTAAACTTTACACATAAGCATTAGGAAGACAAAAGTGTGTTTAAAAGTGCTTTTAGTAAGCCTTACTAGGAACAGTTTGGTGTATGCATGAGTCTCTGGTATTAAAGCTAAAGAGCTTTGTTTGTGTGCTTGATCCACTTTTGACATACACACGCAATTGTGCACTTGTCCAATGTAATGGATGTCATATATCACATACAACAACGCAACATTAAGTAGTGGGACAGGAGGACAATATGCAAGCAACACTAAGGATTGTGACATTATAGCAAGCTATCACGGTATAAAACATTACGATAAGAATATCGACACATCTCGTCGTGTATTGTTTTTGCCACTATAATGTTCTTTTATTGAGAGACGGGATCAAAAGATGCCTTGGCTTACTCAGGTAGTAAAAAGCCCACAGGACTACAATGTAAAGAAGCTTTTACATTTTCTTACACACACTACAGCATGAGAACTATGTGGCTAAATCCTTGACTATACTGGAGACACATTCTCTTAAAGAGACATCAACATGCTTTATTATTGCCCAGGTCAAATACTGTCATACTTTTAACTAATCAGTATCTGCTGTGTGTAGACCGGTTAAACCCTTGTATGCTGCAAACTAGGAAATTTATTATTTGTGTACGGTATATTTTCACCCCTTTCGCAATATCGCCACATGGACATGATATCGTGAGCCACACCGTGCATCTGGAAAGTATTCACAGCGTTTACTTTTATCCGACATTTTGTTATATTACAGTTCTATTCCAAAATGGAATACGTTCACTTTTGTCCTCAAAATTCAACACACAATTACCCATAATTACAATGTGAAAATGTTAGTTATTGATTTAAAAAACTAAGATAAAAAAAACTAAGAAATCACATGTATATAAGTATTTACAGCCTTTGCTCTATACCGTATTTCCTCGGACTGTAACGCGCACTTAAAATCGTTTCGTTTTCTCAAAAACTGAGAAAACGAAACCTGTGCGCATTGTGTATTAATTATTTCTGGTTTTGCTGACCTCGTAATGATAAGTGTGACCAGTAGATGGCAGCCACACAGGTTGAAGCCTGTTCAATAAATGACTGTAGCAAGCGGTCTAATACCAAAACTTTGATGTTTCATTGAGAATATAGAACATTACGCACAATGCTCAAAAATGCGTATTTTAGGAAAAATGTGTATTTTAGGGAAACACTTGGAGAAAACACATTTTTCTGTCTGCCATAACCTTCATTATTTTTTTCTAATATACATAAACATTTACATTGCACTTTTAACATGTGTTAACATTTTCTCCTTGCTGTTGGCTGCCACACAGATCAGAGCACCCGCATGCCATTACTCTCATGTGTTCTCTATTTTGGCGGCAAACTTTATCCGCATATTTGAAATTCTAGGAAATACCATGGCGTCTAAATTTAATAAATTTCTGTTAGTTACACTCATTAAATGATTAATCAAAGCGACATAATATAAATCTTTTTTCTAATCGAATCAATTGATTAATTGTTGAAGCCCTACCTGAAACTCCTTGGCCTACTAGCATATCTATGTTAGCTACATGCTTATATTTCACTCCCATTTTAAAAGCAACATCATGCTAGGTTTCTTTATAGGCTAAAGAAAAACAACATCGTCAAACTTACAGCTCACACGTTTGTAGCTGACAGACATGTAGCTGACTGACACATAGTTGGCTTTAGTTTAAAATGTGTAGTGGAAACCTTTTTGTTTTTATACAAAATGATACATGAAAAGACGATGTAGGCTCATCCAACAAAAGTCACTGGTTAAATCAAATAATTTTTACAAAAATACTTCAAAAGCGAGCAATTAAGTGGTTCTTGTCAAAAATGTAAGGGAGATTATAGATTTTTTTAGGGACACATATTTATACTAATACATTTCTAACACTTATACTCCAACTCTTTATGTACTTCTGAGGCGAAGAAGAGGACGGACTCTCAAGATGACAAACAATGGCGAAAACAAAGTGTCATAAGAGGAATAAATGGGTTCATTTTAGCAGGGATTAGCAGGCGTCAGTTGCAGCACTGGTAAGACACTAGTGGATGAGCAGCACAACCAGAAACCCAAAGACTCACATTTAGTGTTCCGCTGGCTGCCAAGCAACAAGATACTATTTGGAGAGACAACACTTTTTTTTACCCTTCATGGTTCAAGTCTGGGAACAACTCTCACACACACACACACACACACACACACACACACACACACACACACACACACACAAACACACGCGCACACACACACACACACACACACACACACACACACACACACACAACTTCTTGGGATAACCCTCAGTGTCATGGCAACAGAGCACCGGGAGGCCATGAATGTCCTTGTATAGTCACGTCTGTGTGTCTATGTGCATGTGTGAGTGTGAAAGTATAGTGTCATGGCCAGATGCTAAAGGCCTACAGAGCTGCCACCGACAGGCCTCAGTCATGACAAAGACAAGCTGACGTACACTTGTTTTTCTGTAGAAAAACAGGAAGTTAGATCATACCCTAAAGGACATCAACGCCCACATGTGCGTACAAACACAATGCTTAAAGGAAGGATACACACATCCTTTTTCTGTGTGTCCTAGCTACCTTGACTCCTTCTATCCTGAAGCCCAAAGTCGCGGTGGAGCTGATGGTCTCCCTCCACTGCATGTATCTGGGCTTGGTGACCACCTTCTGCTCTTTTTCCTCTGACGTCGGCGCCTCAGGGTCCACCTCGATCATCTTCTGGTACATGTCTGGTCTCGGGGTGGGCTTCTTACGGGCCTTGGTCAACTCTTCCTCCAGATATGTCCTAGAGGATGCGGGGGAAAGAGTGTGAACATTTCATCATAGCTTCTTAACCCCATGATGTGAATCACTTTTCAGGAAGTGTTCATTTATGTAATGGAACTGAATTTTCCAAAGATCTAAACTACTTCATGATCAAATGTTATAGGATTTCACAAAGGAACAAAAACATCCATCCATCCATTTTCTACCGCTTATTCCCTTTCGGGGTCGCGGGGGGCGCTGGCGCCTATCTCAGCTACAATCGGGCGGAAGGCAGGGTACACCCTGGACAAGTCGCCACCTCATCGCAGAGAACAAAAACATTCAATCTATATTTTATTTATTATGAGCAGTATAAAACTTGAAGGAAGTTAGTTTGTAAGTTAATTTCAAGGTTTATCAAAAACTGAAGAAAATAAACGTTCTTGGATGTAAGTTATTTAAATATTGAGATATCACAGCATGGCATGAACGCCCACACAAATAATCATGAAGGACACTTGCTATCCTCTCTCATTTTGACATGTCCTCCTTTAACTAATCAGTGGACTTGTGCGTCTTGCTCTGCCCTTTTAGGTACACTGGCTTGTATTCGTCTCACCTAACTCCCATCTTGCAGTCCATCACGCATGGGTAATCAAATTCAGCTAGCAGGTCCTCCATCTGGTTGTACTTTTGTCCGTCCTTCTCGATGTCTCCATGGTAACCGGGGACATAGGGGCAAAGCACGTCCTTCATCAGCATGGACAGACAGCGCTGCTCGCATTCACAGTGTTTCTACAAAATAAATGATTTAGACTTTACACGACAACAAGACAAAAAAGGCGAAGGTTTGCTTACTTTTAATATGCGTCCATTTGCTCCAGCCTTGAAGCTCCCTGTGAAGAGACACGCTGCGTTAGCATTGGGGACAGTCCGTTCAGGTCGAGATGATCCAAATAGACGCTTGTGACATGCGGCGCTCGCCTTCTGCTGCTTCCTTTTAGGGGCCTGACGCGTAGGACCAGTGGTGGGGAACCACCATTAACATGGTCTGCTGTCAAACGCCATAAAAGGCCCATTTCCAACCTCCGTTTGACCCCCCGAAACTTAATTAGTGTTGTTGATCACAACGCACTAAGTGGTCTTTATGTCCACTCATGTGTACATAACAAAATACATTTTTTATAACATTATATTATATATTATTAACACAATATTATAGCTAGGCGTCTGTGTGAGACGTCATACCTGCATGTCCTGCCAGTTGTATCCAGGGATACTTCTTTTTGAAGGACATAACAAACGGAGACCAGTGAACCATGTTCTTGATCTTTTTCCATGACTTGTGCTGCAAAAAAAACACAAAGACACCAACACCATCATTAGTCAGTCAATTTGATTTCAACATCAAGCTAGCAGAGAAGAAACAATAAAAAGGACATGGTGATTTTATACTCCATAATATAATTGTTACATACTTGTTTTCACAGTTTGTATTTTTCTCACTTTGAAGGTTTTTATTGCTACTTTTAAAAAATATATATATATTACAGTAAACCCTTGTTTATCACTGTTAATCGGTCCAAGGCCTGATTGTGGTAAATTGATTTCTGCAAAGTAGGCATGATTAATCAAAAAGTGAATATTATCATAGCTAGAGCATAAAAAACAGTTTAGGATCTTCTTAATACTTTTTAACATGAAGATAGCCCCCCAGACATGAAAAAACACCCACATAGTGACGTTTACACTCCGTAAATCCAATGTAGTAATGTTGTGTAAGGCTGAGCCATTTAGTAGTCATGATACTGAACAAGGCATTTGGTTTAAAATGTGTCATTCAAACCAAATAATTAAAGTGTGATGTTGAATGGGATGATTGTGCTTTTGAATTGTCTCTAGAAATGTTATATTTAGCACTTCATTTAAATGGCATTTTTTTATTTTATGGATGTAGGTAACAATTTTTCGGCAATTGGCATATTTAGCACCTAGCACTGTTCACCAAATTGGCCCTAGTGTGTGAATGCTGCACCCTGCCTTCCGCCGGGGTGAAATTTGGATAGGCTCCAGCCTGAGAAAGACAAGCGGTAGAACATGGATGGGTATTTAGCAATTAATCAAAAAAAAAAACTCCTGATGGCAATATTTTACTATACATTTATGGTTCAGTTATCTTGTTACTATTTTTATTAACTATCGCTATTTAAAACATAGATTTGATCAAATTTGAGAAAAATTGTACTAAAATTTTTACATTTGCACACTCACTTTTAAACGGTTAATTTCTAATACACCCTAACATTGCATAGTTTGTATTGTCAGGATAATAATTATATTGTCCAAGACAAATGTCTTACAAGACAGTTAATGCTGATTTTCATGATTTTTGATGATGTGTGCTTCCGATATAAAATATTCCAGGAGAGTACTGTACATTATGGGTATTCAAAGAGTGCAATAGTGGACGTCCAAAGAAACAACGTTTAATCTTACGCTAATGCACGCACATACACAGGGTGGCCCTAACCACAAGGGAGTTTCTTCCATCTGTCTGCCGGCCATCTTCTCCCACACCCTGCATTTCCTTTGACTCCAGAACATGTTGACCTGGCTCTAGGGGGTTTTCCTTTGTTGGTGTCCTTTGGCAACCCACAAAAACACTTACTATCCCCAAGGGCTTTCCTCTTGGAGACTGGTGAAACACATTCTCTCAGCACATTGCTGTCCGACCAAATCTTTACACAAGGGGATTTAGGGCGCTGCCTCTACATTAGGAAGAGGACGAGGGTAGAGAGGACACGAGGACCAAAAAAGGAGATGAATGACGTCATCCAACGTGGACCTGATGAAAATATATTGGACGATAACATGACTATCTATGGTTGTGCACTCATGTCAGTCTTAATGGCTCTCACTGTGTTAAGCAGCAAGGAGTCACATGAGGGGTTCAGTCACACAACTGAAAGACAGAGAAGAACCCCTGTGATACAGAATAGCATGGTTTATCAGCATGAGTCTTGTCTAAGACAGAATCATTACTGTAGAGGCTTTATATTAAAATAATGGTGTTCCAACACTAATACAGTGGTACTTCAACTAAATAGTGCCCCAACTCTCAGCTTATTGCTATGCTTTAAGTTATAGGTAAACATTTGAGTTACAAGCATCCATTAGTTGTCATAGAGTAGACCTGGGCAAAATACGGCTACATACAACCCATTAAGGATTTCAATCCTGCCCGCCGGACGTTTCCAAATAATGTTTTTAGACCTTTTACAAAGAAAATGTAGCTGCCATTATCATGTGCAGTGTGTTTTTCAAATTACCAAAAGTCTTGAAAAATAGAAAGTATTTATATGGTTGGAATGTGTGCTTTTGAATGATATACGGATTATAACAGTAATCTACATCACAGCAGCTCCAGGCAGATGAGGCACCAAGCAGTGTGAGCGGGGTTTGATTACAAAGTAGCCAGCCAGAAACTCGGGTGTTGGGGACAGACGCAGAAGCATATATTCAAAACAAAGTTCTGTAGAAAAGTGAGATTTTATCAAATTGCATGTGTTTTTTTACCCTTTTGCATTCATATTTCACTGTGTTTGTTGCATTTCTGTTGCATTTTGCTTTATTGTAAAATATGTTGATCGAGGAGGTGGTCTGAGAAGTAAAACAGGGGCGACAATTATATGTTGTTATTACTAAGTGTTTTTATCGTTCATAGTTAATATTGTAAATCCCACATTTTTTCCATCATGGACATTGTGGGTGTGTTATTTAGTAAAAAAAACAAAAAACAAATTATATTCCATTTTTTGAAGTGGTCTGTCAGTTAGCATTCTATCAGACATTTTTGTGAGTTTTTGTATTATAAATAATTGCTTAGGTCTGGTATATATGGTAGTTAATGAAAATATATAAGATAATATCCTTAAGTTGAATAAGCTCTTAATTTGGAGCAACTGCATATCAACAACTATAGCGTGACACAAAAGATACATACATAAATATGATGAAGTTCTCCTCTCAATAGTGTCCGAATCATTGTCCACTGGGGGCGGCAGCTGACAAAACATAATTGAGAACCACCGCCTTGTATTTGATATATAACGTCTATTACGTTAGACAAGCACAAGTTAGAGTATAAGTAAATCAAGTATACAAGAGTGTGTCTTGGACACACACTCAGTCGGAGACAAACACAGTTCATTAGCATTGAAGCTACAGACGCACACAAACTTGGGCTTACAACAATTTTTAACTGTTAAGGGTAACATATTCCTAATACACCATTGTGGGACATTGTTGTCTCTTTGCAGAGATGGGGACAGTACCTAAAGTTGGACCACCGTAGTAACGAGGACGGTAACAAGAGACGCGATGACGCTCCATACAGAATAGAATAAAATAGAATAGAATAGAATAGAATAGAATAGACTACGACCACATCATTGTGTGATCCATGATCTTTAAGCTCAGGAACATTTTTGATTATATGAGCTCCTCTTGCCTCTTTTGAGCAAAAAAATCATCACTCAGAAGGCACTGACAAACAGGTGCGCGACCTGAGTGTAAGTGAAGGATGGAGGTCAACAATTGTTTATGATTTGATTGGCAAAACAGTCAACCAGCAATCTGGACATGCAAATATTCACTCAGGTCTGCCAACGTTGTGGAAAACATTGAGGTATGGAGCAGGATACATTTGGGAAGGCACTTCCCGTCAACAAATTTGGGAATCATGTATTATATTTTATCAATTATTTGTCATGTTCAGAATATTTCAATGAATTAATGTTCTCATCTCCAATTTTCATGCAGGTGTGGATGGATGTATGGGCCTGACTTGACATCATGGCGTTCTTTTTCAGACCGAAAACTACCGTATTTTTCGGAGTATAAGTCGCACCTGCCGAAAATGTATAATAAAGAAGGGAAAAACTGGAGTATAAGTCGCATTTTTGGGGGAAATTTATTTGATAAAACCCAACACCAAGAATATACATTTGAAAGGCAATTTAAAATAAATAAAGAATAGTGAACAACAGGCTGAATAAGTGTACGTTATATGACGCATAAATACCCAACTAAGAAGGTGCCTGGTATGTTAACGTAACATATTGTGGTAAGAGTCATTCAAATAACTATAACAGATAGGACATGCTATACGTTTACCAAAACAATCTGTCACTCCGAATCGCTAAATCCCATAAAATCTTATACGGGAATGAGCTAAATAATATTATTTGATATTTTACGGTAATGTGTTAATCCTTTCACACATAAGTCACTCCTGAGTTTAAGACGCACCCCTGGCCAAACTATGAAAAAAACTGCGACTTATAGTCCGAAAAATACGGTATTTGGCATTGAATCAACAGCGTCTCTGCTGTTTACAGCTAAGCACTCAAATTGTCCCCAATGTTTTAAGACACAATTAATCAAGTCCAGACGATCAATTAAAAAGTTTAAGTTAGAGTACCAATGATTGTCACACACACACACGAGGTGTGGCGAAATTATTCTCTGCATTTGATCCATCACCCTTGATCACCCCCTGGGAGGTAAGGAGATCAGTGAGCAGCAGCGGTGGCCGCGCCTGTGAATCATTTTTGGGGATTTAACCCCCAATTTCAACCCTTGATGCTGAATGTCAAGCATGGAGGTAATGGGTCCAATTATTACAGTCTAATTGATCATCATGCACAGCCTCAGAACAGACGATTAATATTAGGAAAATAAATAGTGGCAAGATGGATAATTTTACATTAACATTTAAAAACCTACGATATAAAGAATAATTTTTTTGATATTTGTTTTTCATTGGCTTTACAGATTGTAATGTAGTGAGTGCATGGTATCAGACTGTAAATAACATGTTAATCACTGCCATAATAATTCAATAATTCAACCTACTCAGTGGCTTACTGGTTAGAGTGTCCGCCCTGAGATCGGTGGGTTGGGAGTTCAAACCCCAGCCGAGTTATACCAAAGACTATAAAAAAATGGGACCCATTGCCTCCCTGCTTGGCACTCAGAATCAAGGGTTGGAATTGTGGGTTAAATCACCATAAATGATTCCCGGGCGCGGCACCGCTGCTGCCCACTGAAGTGAGGGGATCAAGGGAATGGGTAAAATGCAGAGGACACATTTCCCCACACCTAGTGTATGTGAAAATCATTGGTACTTTAACTTTAACAATAATAATAACAATTTCCAACCATCTGTCGAAAAGTATTGGGACACATGATCATCACTTTTACAAAACGTGTAAGCAGGAATAAACTATGGAGTTTCTTTGCAACCATAATAGGTTTTACTTCTCTGGGAAGACTTACAAGAAGTTCAATGTGTTTAACCAATCAATCAATCAATCAATCAATCAATGTTTATTTATATAGCCCTACGACTACGACATCCTCGGAAGAACCCACATAAGGGCAAGGAAAACTCACACCCAGTGGGACGCCAGTGACAATGATGACTATGAGAAACCTTGGAGAGGACCTCAAATGTGGGCAACCCCCCCCCTCTAGGGGACCGAAAGGGCTTCCTTTACATCAAATAGGCTTCCTTTACATCAAAATCTCCCAAGCATGCTTTGAACCGACCTTGCACAGGGAACAGAAAGAGGATTTTTTAAAGTGTTTTCACACAGGTCCAATATATTTTTGGTTTGGGGAGGTAAGGAGGCCAAGTACTAATAAGTACTATTCTATCTGCATGACCAGACGAAGATGACAAGCAGAGGGCAGGAAAACTAGCAAAGCCACCAAAGTTTCCATTGAGAAATAGAGAGACACACACACACAGAGAGCTAGAGAGCGAGAGAGAGAGAGAGAAAGAAAGAGAAAGAGAGAGAGAGAGAGAGAGAGGGAGAGAGAGAGAGAGCGAGAGAGAGAGAGAGGAAATGGTAAGCAAAGAAACTTCTTACAGACAGGAAGCGGAGCGAGGAGGGGGGGAAGTGGAGGGGGGATGCCACTTTCCTTAGCTACAGCATTTTCCACATCCACTGCTGACCACAAACAACAACAAAAAAGACAGATCCTCTGTAAACAACACAAGGACATACAAGGATCACTGTTAAAAGTGACAAAAGCTAATGTTGAACTGAAAATCTACATTGAAATAAGCTTCATTCATTGCTTAATGGCTAATTCCGCATGTAACAGAAAAATAATACATCCATTTCTGATGCTCAGAAAAAGAAGCTACACTCAGTGCATTGTGAAACATAAGTGTGCGAAGAGGTGGGGGAGACAACGATGCACTCATTTATGAAGTTGGAAACAACAACTCCAGTATCGCTCACCATGAGGTCCTCTTACGAGACACAAACTGTCTGCAAAGTTTACACTGCGGAGGAACACACTATTGCACTCAGGTTTAAAATTAGAATGCTGCCTGTGTGTGTGTGTGTGTGTGTTCCACCATTAAGAACAAAAGGTGTGCCCATTTTTTTCTGTCAGTAAGAGTGTTTCATTGCTGTTTTGTGCATAGTCATCATTTGATCATTTGTCAGCTGTCAAGTGCTAATGACGATTAACTGGTGTTTCCCCCCCTCTTTTCTGCTTAGGCAGTTAAGAATTAGACACACACAATTGCACGCACACACAGGCACATTTACAGCTGTGCGAGAGGGAAACTCGGTTTGACGTCACAGGGTTGCCAAGCAACAGTCCGCTGTGGTAGGGAAGATTTTCCACTGCGGTCCACAGTACAGTTTGTTTTGTTTCTTTTGTGTGTGTGTGTGTGTGTGTTTGTGTGCGTGAGCATGTGTGTGTGTCTCCCACTTAGTGACAGTTGTAGTGTCTGCAAGAGGGTGTGCCAAAGTGTGTGTGTGTTTCACAGGGCAAACTAAGAGTGTAGTACTCATCATTCCAAACAACATACATTAAAAAATGCATATTCACAAACAAGCTGGGTGTAAATGAGAAACAGAGTGATGAGATGAACACCTGAGCAGCAATAGTCAATTTATGACAAATTAGTAATGGCGGAAATAAAGTAAGCACATTTTAGGTGGATAATTTCCCAGCAAACCCACCATACTTGTATGCGCATGTGCAAACTTCAGCAAAATGGTGCAAAAGGTATATGCTACTCTGAAAAGGCACCGTTTTGCCATAAGAATGCAATACATCGTCACAACACATTTGGAGCAGTTGCCACCAACATTTTCAAAGACTTATTAACTATCAGCACAGTCCTACAATTGTATAAACATTGTTAATGCCTCTGGAAATCAAAATTCAATGTTTTTAGGACCATTTAAAGCCTTACTTTTCGCAAAAAATATTTAATACTTTTAACCCTGCGGAAACTCCGTATGAGCTTTGCTTTAAGATGCTATTTTAAACTTGTGCGCCAATGATAAGAAAGTTTGTCGCTGCAATGCCAACGAAAAACATCAGTTTTATAGTGTTTTGAAGTGAAAGTGGCCGCCTCTCCTCACTCATCTTTGCACCGTGTAACAATAGGCGCTGACTTCCAGGTTTGCGTGCGGTCATTATAAATGGTGTGATTAATTTTGATTGATATAAGATAACACAATCATTTTTTTAGTAATCACGTGTTAACGCCTTAACATTAACTGCACAAAAAAAAAAAAAAAAATATATATATATATATATATATATATATATATATATATATATATATAGACAAGTGTACATTCCGCCCGATTGTAGCTGAGATAGGCGCCAGCGCCCCCCGCGACCCCAAAAGGGAATAGGCGGTAGAAAATGGATGGATGGATATATATATATATATATATATATGGATGGATGGATATATATGGATGGATGGAGATATATATATATATATATATATATATATATCTCCATCCATCCATTTCTACCGCTTATTCCCTTTGGGGTCGCAGGGGGCGCTGGTGTCTATCTCAGCTACAATCGGCATATATATATACATATATCATACTTGCCAACCCTCCCGGATTTTCCGTGAGACTCCCGAAATTCAGCGCATCTCCCGAAAACCTCCCGAGACAAATTTTCTCCCGAAATTCAGGCGGAGCTGGAGGCCATGCCCCCTCCAGCTCTTGGTGGACGTGAGTAAAGACAGCCTGTTTTCACGTCCGCTTTCCCACAATATAAACAGCGTGTCTGCCCAATCACGTTATAACTGTAGAAGGATCGAGGGCGAGTTCTTGGTTTCTTATGTGGGTTTATTGTTAGGCAGTTTCATTAACGTCCTCCCAGCGGGGTAACAACACACAACGACAGGAGTCACGTTTTTTGTCTACCGTAAAGCAGTTCATCTGCCGTAAACAGCAATGTTGTGACAGTCTTAAACAAGACAATACTGCCACCTACTGTACATGCATATGTGACAATAACATCTACGGCTTTTAGAGAGTGCAGTGCACAACTGCGCACACAACAAGGAGACGAAGCAGAAGAACGAGGAAGATACAGCCGTGGCGACGCCGACGACAAGTAAGATGAAGAAATACGCTTGTAAGTTCAAAGCCGCAGCTGCGATTGGACCTGGATAGCCTCTGGGAAGAAGTAGTGGACTTAACCACGCCCCAAACCACGCCCCGCCCCCAACCACGCCTCCGCCTCACCCCCGACCACACCTTCCACCCCCCACCTCCTGAAATCGGAGGTCTCAAGGTTGGCAAGTATGACATATACAAACCCCGTTTCCATATGAGTTGGGAAATTGTGTTAGATGTAAACAGAAACAGAATAAAATGATTTGCAAATCATTTTCAACCTATATTCAGTTGAATATGCTACAAAGACAATATATTTGATGTTCAAACTGATAACCTTTTTTTTTGCAAATAATCATTAACTTTAGAATTTGATGCCAGCAACACGAAACAAAGAAGTTGGGAAAGGTGGCAATAAATACTGAGAAAGTAGAGGAATGCTCATCAAACACTTATTTGGAACATCCCACAGGTGTGCAGGCTAATTGGGAACAGGTGGGTGCCATGATTGGGTATAAAAGCAGCTTCCCAAAAAATGCTCAGTCTTTCACAAGAAAGGATGGAGCGAGGTAGACTGCCTTGTCCACAACTGCATGAGCAAATAGTCAAACAGTTTAAGAACAACGTTTCTCAAAGTGCAATTGCAAGAAATTTTGGGATTTCAACATCTACGGTCCATAATATCATCAAAAGGTTCAGATAATGTGGCGAAATCACTCCACATAAACGGCATGGTCGGAAACCAATATTGAATGACCGTGACCTTCGATCCCTCAGACGGCACTGTATCAAAAATCGACATCAATCTCTAAAGGATATCACCACATGGGCTCAGGAACACTTCAGAAAACCACTGTTACTAAATACAGTTTGTCGCTACATCTGTAAGAGCAAGTTAAAGCTCTACTATGCAAAGCGAAAGCCATTTATCAACAACATCCAGAAACGCTGTCGGCTTCTCTGGGCCCGAGATCATCTAAGATGGACTGATGCAAAGTGGAAAAGTGTTCTGTGGTCTGATGAGTCCACATTTCACATTATTTTTGGAAAAATTCAACATCATGTCATCCAAAGGGGAAGCGAAGCATCCAGACTGTTATCGACGCAAAGTTCAAAAGCCAGCATATGTGATGGTATGGGGGTGCATTAGTGCCCAAGGCATGGGTAGCTTACACATCTGAAGACACCATCAATGCTGAAAGGTAAATACAGGTTTTGGAACAACATATGCTGCCATCTAAGCGCCGTCTTTTCATGGATAAAACTGCTTATTTCAGCAAGACAATGCCAAGCCACGTTCAGCACGTGTTACCACAGCGTGGCTTCGTAAAAAAAAGAGTGCGGGTACTTTCCTGGCCTGCAGTCCAGACCTGTCTCCCATCGAAAATGTGTGACGCATCACGAAGTGTAAATCAATCAATCAGTCAATCAATGATTATTTATATAGCCCTAAATCACTAGTGTCTCAAAGGGCTGCATAAACCACAACACAAACCAAAACGACATCCTCGGTAGAGCCCACATGAGGGCAAGGAAAACTCACACCCAGTGGGACGTCGGTGACAATGATGACTATGAGAAACCTTGGAAAGGACCGCATATGTGGGCAACCCCCACCCCTTTCGGGAAACCGAAAGCAATGGATGTCGAGCGGGTCTAATATGATACTGTGAAAGTTCAATCCATAGTGGATCCAACACAACCGTGAGAGTCCAGTCCAAAGTGGATCCAACACAGCAGAGAGAGTCCCGTCCACAGTGGCGCCAACAGGAAACCATCCTAAGTGGAGGTGGATCAGCAGCGCAGAGATGTCCCAGCCAATACAGAGGAGAGCGGTCCATCCTGGGTCCCGTCTCTGGACGAGCGGTCCATCCTGGGTCCCGACTCAGGACAGCCAGTTCTTCATCCATGGCCACGAGGGAGAGTGGGACATAGGAGAAAAAGAAAAGAAACGGCAGATCAACTCGTCTAAAAAGGGAGTCTATTTAAAAGCTAAGGTGGACTTAAATGCTTCTACTGAGGTAGAATCTCGAACTGTTACCGGGAGGGCATTCCAGAGTACTGGAGCCCGAACGGAAAACGCTCTATAGCCCACAGACTTTTTTTGGGCTTTGGGAATCACTAATAAGCCGGAGTCCTTTGAACGCAGATTTTTTTGCCGGGACATATTGTACATTACAATCGGCAAGATAGGCTGGAGCTTGACCGTGTAGTATTTTATACGTAAGTAGTAAAACCTTAAAGTCACATCTTAAGTGCACAGGAAGCCAGTGCAGGCGAGCCAGTATAGGCGTAATGTGATCAAACTTTCTTGTTCTTGTCAAAAGTCTAGCAGCCGCATTTTGTACCAACTGTAATCTTTTAATGCTAGACATGGGGAGACCCGAAAATAATACGTTACAGTAATCGAGGTGAGACGTAACAAACGCATGGATAATGATCTCAGCGTCGTTAGTGGACAAAATGGAACGAATTTTAGCGATATTACGGAGATGAAAGAAGGCCGTTTTAGTAACGCTTTTAATGTGTGACTCAAAGGAGAGAGTTGGGTCGAAGGTAATACCCAGGTTCTTTACCGAGTCGCCTTGTTTAATTGTTTGGTTGTCAAATGTTAGAGTTGTGTGATTAAATAAAGGTCGGTGTCTAGCAGGACCGATAATCAGCATTTCCGTTTTTTTGGAGTTGAGTTGCAAAAAGTTAGCGGACATCCATTGTTTAATTTCATTAAGAAACGCCTCCAACTGACTACAATCCGGCGTGTTGGTCAGCTTTAGGGGCATGTAGAGTTGGGTGTCATCAGCATAACAGTGAAAGCTAACACCGTATTTGCGTATGATGTCACCTAGCGGCAACATGTAGATTCTGAAGAGTGCAGGGCTAAGGACCGAACCCTGGGGAACTCCACACGTTACCTTAACATAG
Organism: Nerophis ophidion; assembly: GCF_033978795.1. Classification (NCBI taxonomy): domain Eukaryota; kingdom Metazoa; phylum Chordata; class Actinopteri; order Syngnathiformes; family Syngnathidae; genus Nerophis; species Nerophis ophidion. The sequence goes on from NC_084615.1 coordinate 48,326,255, forward strand.
CCCGAGATCACATTATTGTGGGAGACGCACTGCATCCTGTCAGTAAGATTGGAGTTAAACCAAGACAGGGCTAAGCCTGACATACCAATTCGTGTTTTGATACACTCTAATAAAATATTATGATCGACGGTATCGAAAGCAGCGCTAAGATCGAGGAGCAGCAATATAAATGACACATCAGAATCTATCGTTAGCAATAGATCATTAGTCATTTTTGCGATGGCTGTCGCCGTAGAGTGATATGCCCTGAAACCGGATTGAAAGGTTTCACATAGATTGTTAGACGCTAAGTGTTCACTTAGCTGCTCTGCAACAATTTTTTCGAGGATTTTTGAAATAAAGGGATGGTGTCGGTAGTTTACAATGAGGTCAGGATCGAGGTTAGGTCTTTTAAGGAGAGGATGAATAACCGCATTTTTGAATGCTAGGAGAACAGTGCCAGGGGAAAGTGATAAGTTTATAATTTTTAGCACTGATGGACCTAATAATAGAAAGAGCTCCTTGAAAAGTTTCCCAGGAAGTGGGTCAAGTAAACATGTTGTTTGTTTTATTCCATTTACACAATGTAACAATTTTTCTAATGTTATCTCCTCAAAACGAGGGAAAGTATTTTGGAGGGCAGTATCCGCCGTATGTACAGTCGTATCTGTGTTAATAGAACCCAGTTGTAGCTAGGACGCATTGTCCTTAATCTCCTTTCTAATGACTTCAATTTTCTTATTAAAGAATTGCATAAAATCATCTGCTGAGTGGGTGGAGCTACTGGAAGGAGTCCCTTGTTGGGTTAGCGATGCTACCGTACTAAACGAAAATTTAGGATCGTTTTTATTAAGGTGGATGAGATTTGAGTTATATTTAGCTTTAGCTAAGGTAAGCATGCGTTTATAAGTTATTAAACCATCACTCCATGCTTGATGGTGCACCTCAGGTTTAGTCGTGCGCCATTTGCGTTCCAGCTTTCTACATAATAATTTCTGAGCTCTAGTTTCTTCTGCAAACCATGAGGTACGCCTTTTTGGAGCCTTTTTTAACTTCAGCGGCGCTATACTATCAATTGTTTCGCGCAGGGCGTCGTTATAATTGTTAGTGAGGTTATCAATAGAGCCCACATGATTTGGGAAAGTTGCCATTACCGAGGGTAGTAGGTCATCAAGAGTTGTCGTTGTGGCAGCATTAATGTTGCGGCTGCTATAGCAGTTATTATTATTATTAGTTTGCCGAACATGAGTCTGAACCTCGAATTTTATAAGGTAATAATTGGACATTACTTTAGTATACGGGAGTATCATAACTTTGGAAACGGTGATACCCCTGACAAGCACTAGATCTATCGTATTACCATTGCAATGCGTGAGTTCATTTATTATTTGTGTAAGACCACAGCTATCAATTATAGTCTGGAGCGCCACGCACGGTGGGTCTGATGGGGTATTCATATGGATATTAAAGTCCCCCATTAAAATTGTATTATCGGCGTGCGTCACTAGCTCAGCAACGAACTCTGAGAATTCATGGATAAAGTCCGAATAGGGCCCTGGGGGGCGGTAGATAACAGCCAGGTATAGAGGCAGCGGTGTGACAGACCTCATAGTAAGCACCTCAAACAATTTATATTTATTATTAATGTTAGGACTAAGGTTAAAGTTTTCGTTGTATATTAGTGCGACCACCCCACCCCTTTTAAGGAGACGGGCAATATGCGCATATGTATAGTTAGGAGGAGATGCCACATTTAGTGCAAAAAAGTCGTCTGATTTAAGCCAGGTTTCGCTGAGACCAATGACGTTAAAATTGTTGTCTCTGATGCTCATTAACTAATAACGTTTTGGGAGACAATGATCTTATGTTTAAAAAGCCTTTATTAAAGGTATTGGGCAGTTTTAGGTTTTTTTTTATCAAATTATCCGTAGTAGCAATATTAAAAATGTTGTGTTTATTATGTGTAGTGCACTTGAAATAATTACGACCAATTCCACTTTCAAAGCTTCAACAATTAGTTTCCTCAGTTCCCAAACATTTATTTAGTGTTGTTAAAAGAAAAGGTGATGTAACACAGTGGAGAACATGCCCTTTCCCAACTACTTTGGCATGTGTTGCAGCCATTAAATTCTAAGTTTATTATTGGAAAAAAAAAAAATAAAGTTTATGAGTTTGAACATCAAATATCTTGAAAGTCTTCGTAGTGCATTCAATTGAATATGGGTTGAAAATGATTTGCAAATCATTATATTCCGTTTATATTTACATCTAACACAATTTCCCAACTCATATGGAAATGGGGTTTGTATATATATATATATATATATATATATATATAATATATATTATATATATGTATATATATATGTATACATATACACAAATGTATACATATATACATATACACACACATATACACACACACATATATATATATATATATATATATATATATATATATATATATACATATATATATATGCATATATACACATATATATTTACATATAAACATATACACTCACACACTATAAATGGGTTGTACTTGTATAGCGCTTTCTACCTTCAAGGTACTCAAAGCGCTTTGACAGTACTTCCACATTTACCCATTCACACACACATTCACACACTGATGGAGGGAGCTGCCATGCAAGGGGCTAACCAGCACTCATCAGGAGCAAGGGTGAAGTGTCTTGCTCAGGACACAACGGACGTGACGAGGTTGCTACTAGGTGGGGATTGAACCAGGTACCCTCGGGTTGCGCTAAGCCACTCTCTCAGTGTGCCACGCCGTCCCTATATATACATAAATGATAAATGGGTTGTACTTGTATAGCGCTTTTCTACCTTCAAGGTACTCAAAGCGCTTTGACAGTACTTCCACATTTACCCATTCACACACACATTCACACACTGATGGAGGGAGCTGCCATGCAAGGCGCCAACCAGCACCCACAAAATGTATAAATGTTTTAAGAAATGATATTGACTGATATCAACATTTTGACTTAATCTCCTTGTGTCTTTGGTTCATTTTGTATCTGCAATGTGCCTAGGGCCTATAAACCAACGAGTCACGTGCCGCATATGACCCCTGTGCCACACTTTGGGCACCCCTGCTGTAGCAGCCAGCTGTTTGGCCACTGTTAAACACATAATAATACAATAATAACATATAATAACACAATTCCAATTCCAAACCAATCTAAGCCCAGCAACATTCCGAATAGCAATCAACAGAGCAATCTAGAAGACACACAAACATGAGACAAAAAATCCAAAGGAGTCATACAAAAAATAATGATGTCAACAACAATATCAATATTAATAAGAATTCCAACATAACAGTGATTTAAAACATTTAAAAAACTTTATTTTTCGTGTTTGATAAAGAGGGGATAAACAAAGAAGTCCTTCATTAGCCGGCACCTTGTTTTATGTTATATCAATGCTTTTGCACACGTCAGTTTGGAGCAATGTTCGCAGACTCTAGTTGGCTTGTTCGCTTCCTGTCGAGTGATGTTGGTCGTGGTTCATGGGAGAGTTGTTAAATGTTGGATAATGGATGTTTGAAGCATTGCAACAGTAGGCATTAATGTGTTGCTGCAGCCAAGGCCGTAACTACTATTGAGGACACCGAGGTCATGTCCTCTGTATTTTGTAAATGACAAAAAGAAGATGATATGACTGACTGCAAATATAATTTGTGTAGGACATTGCGTGCGATGTAGATTACAGTACTGGAGATCATCCTCTCTCAGTATACGATCTTTGGTGGTGCCCAGTCAGTTACAACTCCAGACAAACATAATCTGATCCAAAATGTGCTGTCACATAATGTTAACATATTATACTGACGTCACTAATATTGGTTTCACCAAAATGAAATTGATGTCAACACTGTTGGTAATAACGTTGTTATGTCAGTCAGGTGCCGCTCCGTGGGGGTAAGAAGTGCATGTTAAATGTAAATTATTGAACGACAAGGCTCTTCGTACAAAATTTTACCCCAAACGTATTCCTGGACAGGTCAACCTATGTCACTGATTAGAATATGAGGACAGAGTTCTCCCTAACACTTCTGATGGCTCACGTGGTGGCGTGCACGACTCAGACTTGAAATTCGAAGCAGAAAGGCTTGGGTTCAAATTCATGTCTGAGATTAAATGATATCAAGTTTTTAAACTCAGGTTTTAATGATGCTAAAATTGTTTAACAGGCTAAACTTTACCATTGTCATTAAAAAAAAGTGGATTTATTTGTCTGAGATCAAATTATATCAATTTTAAAACTCAGGTTTGAAATGATGCTAAAATTGTTTAACAGGCTAAACTTTACCATTGTAATTAAAAAAGTGGGCTTTTCATAGTGTTGCTTAAGGTGATATGATTTATATGGTGTTGGGATACCTGTGATTTCAGCCTTTAAAGCTCCTCCTGGACCACCAATTCTTGAACTCTGTATTTGTTAAATCTTGGTTACGGCCATAGCTGGGGCTGATTATTTTTTTGGCTGTGCACGTCATGCGACTCACCTTTGCTTGTGCAGCCGTGCTTTGAAGGGGGCTGAAGAGAGATGAGGTGTACAGTTGTGTACAGGGGTTAAAATGTGTACCTGTGGGTCTCTCGGTCACTCTTCAGGTTGGTGTAGCGCCGATGTCATATTAATACATACATTTTTTTCTAATATTTTTGGGATTGACCAATAGAGTTCCAAAGATTGACGGTTGGTGACCCCTGATTTAGAGGATCAAATCACATATAATGGAACTCCCAAAATGCAAATTTTTGTAATACTAACAGCATCACATAACAATTACAATATTTGTTACCTGAGCTGACCTTTCTCTTGACAATTACCTTCAATTGCAATCACTGATCAGCATCATTGAAATTGATTGAAATTAATTTTACCATTGCTTGACTCCTATATCAATCACTATTTGAACATGTAACATGCCTTTTAAAAAGAAAAACTTACTCCTAGATCAGAAATATTGTATGAAAACAATACTATAGAATGAACTCTAAACAACTACTATAGTTTAATTAAGTATAATGGTATCTCAACTTATGGATTCCCCAACTTTCAAGTACTTTGAGATATAAAACAGTCTCTCTGCTTTTTGTTTTGCTTTAGGGCTCTGTTTACACTGGACACCAAATCCGATGTTTTTTTTTTCTGATGTAGTAGCGACTTCCTTGTTCAATTAGGGAATTCGGTCAACTTCCTTTGTTTTCACTCTATTAAACTGGGCATGAAAGGGACATCGAGGCCACATTTGGGCATGTGGTCATTTATACGGGAGTCTGATAAAGATCATATTTTACTTGTGAACTAAACAGTCATCTGAAAAAAATCAGATTTGGTAAAAACTAGATTTGGTCAATTTTGATCTGCAGTGTAAATAATGGTAGACTAAGTTGTGAGCATAAATTGAGTCACGGGACTTCACGCGGCCGGTGGAATACTGACTGTCCATATACCAACACAATCTTGAACTGAGAAAGTTAGTACGAAGGAGAAGACACATATGACACCTAGCGAATCAGTAAAACAAACCATTAAAAACATTTCCTACAGGTTGTCCAATACGGCGAGACAGCCCAACCGCAGTATTATTTAATCCGCATCACACCAACCGGTGCCAGCCTCCGTGGCAAGCAGCCACAAAACGTCCAAAAAGATGGAGAAACTGCCGATGCTGTTTTTAACGTATGACGTCCTCTGACTTTACAAATTGGACGATTTAGCCTTACTTTTAGTACATAGACACAAATTGTCAACTCTGACCTCTGTGTGCAACATACAGTAACCAACAAGAGTCATACTTATTGTTACACGGCAGAGAAGCAGCCCGTAGAAGACATCAACAGTCTGCTACCCAAGACAAATGTATTATTATTACATTATTTCATAAAAGTAATTTGAGTTGTTTGTACTACATTCAATTGTATTGTTTTTTATAAACTATTTATTATGTAAAAATTAGTTTTTCTTTTTAAGAACATTATACATTTGTGATTTTGGGGAGGTTCGCACACTGATTAAATTGTTTTGAGATACAAGTTTTGAGTCAGGAGTTCTGTTGTGGAACCAATTGAACTTGTAAGTTTAGCTAGTACTGTAGCGTTATAATAATGCAGAGCACTGATCTTGGAGATTGGACTTCTATGGTATATTATTCCAACTGCTTCTTTGTCAAACACACCATTAGTAGCTTCTCAATATTTTCATGGATAAATGCCCACAGTTTAGATATTATTTCAAAGTTATCGACTCATTCTGCTTAAATATGGTGAAGACAAGCGGTGCTAGGCTCCAATTGTGTCACTAAATTAGCTAGCTACATGCTCTATCATGCTTTTGATTTTTTTTTTTTTTTTTATTCAATGAATGGCATCCACTTCTTCTTAGCACTAACCTACACAACCATTTTCTTCCTTCCCATGCTTGAAAAAACAAAGTTATGGCAATCTCCAGCTATAAGGTAATGCTAGCGAGTTAGACCAGATGTTTTAGTCGGAACATACGGGGTAAGATCCGACCAAATGTCACTGTGACATTCACAACGCCAACTATAACAATAAAACAATAATAATAACTTAAAAGATAACAATTTGCAGCGTGTCAGCTATTATCCCAAAAAGCTGAGGCACTCGTATCCCAAGGCACTACTGTACTACTAAAGAAAGACAGCTCTGATGATGATTAAGATGAACGAGTCGAGCGTGTCTTCCTCCAACACAAGAAAACACTGGCAGCACACATGTGCCTTCCAATCTTGGAGCGATGCCCAGGAGTCAAAAGATCAGCCAGACTGTGTCTAAATAAGGCTCTTTGTGCAGGATTCCAGCTTGGACTAGTCCAGCCTGAATGTTGATGGAATACACGTTGATGTAAAGCGTACAGGAAGCAAAATGACCATTGCAAAGTGTGCTAGACGACATTGATGTGAGCGCGTCAAGAAAGTAGAAAGAGTGGAATGGACATTCTCCCTGTAAGTCTGTGGTGACAGCTTCAACAAGTATTATTAGTTTAATATAACTGTGTTTATTGTCCACTACTTCCCTACAAATAAACAGAAATACCTCATAGCTTGCTTTGTGTCGCTGTTGTTGCCAGTCTTGCTTCTCTGCCACATACCACCTGCACGACCAAGCATGCTTAATATGTTGCTGCATGTCCATGCAGCCAAGCCAGCTTTCATCACACAAAAGGTGATAAGCAAACAGGCAAGCACGCGCAATGACTGGAATCTTGGTGCTGACATGAGACAACAGTTGTGAGGGTGATGGTAGTGGTATGGGGAATCCAGATTTGAATAAGAAAAGCATGTATAAACTTTTATTCGTGTGAAAACAGCATACATGACACTACTTTTTAGGGAGAGAACAACATGAGTGGAAATATGCAAAGAGGTGCACTAACCCTCCATTCAAATCCATCTGCCAAATTAAACAAATTGCAATCCAAGACACCTGGGAGAGTCGGGACATGGCTTTAGGTACGCGTTAATTGAACGCCTGCTGTCACGCTATGGGGCTGCTGTGCATTTCAGACATTTTCACCCGATTATGTATTTATTTTTCCCATCCATGTCTGGACACGTATTTAATAAGTCTGTCTTCTGGAAGCATTAGTGACCTTTGACTAACCTCTTTGCAGTAGATTCCTAGAAACAGCAAAGAATTTCTGTTATGCAGATAATCTCAGACTAGTGTTTTTGCATTAGATTTCCAAAAACAGCACAATGCCTCTGACACAGAGGATCTTTGACCTGTGTTTTATAGTATATTCCAAAAAAAAAGGAAAATACTCTTGTTATGTAGAAGAATTCTACCTCGCATTTTTTTCATTAGATTCTTAAACACAGCAAAAAAGCTCCTGTGATATAGAGGATCTTTGACGGGCATTTTTGCAGAACATTCCTATAAACAGCAAAGAACTACTAGCAAAAATGTTCATCAAAAATAGCAGAGCAACTGTAACAGCGGACCTTTGATGAACATTTTTGCATTACATTCATAAAAAAATCTAAACATATCTTTGATTATCATTTTTGCACTAGATTCTTAAAAACAAACGCGATACTGTCATGTAGATCTCTAACTAGTAGTCTGACTAGCGTTTTTGCATTAGTCTTAAAAACAGCAGACAACTCCTGTCATATATGAAATCTTTTACGAGCATTTTTGCATCAGATTATTTATAACTGCAAAGCATTTATAATCCATCCATCCATTTTTTACCGATTGTCCCTTTTGAGGTCGCGGGATGGGGGGGGGGTCGCTGGAGCCTATCTCAGCTGCATTCGGGCGGTAGGCGGTGTACACCCTGGACAAGTCGCCACCTCATCGCAGAGCATTTATAATATATATTATAATGTCATTTTTAATAATGGTAGTCAAAGATCATCGTATGGATGATCTTTGACTAGCATTTTTGCAGTACATTACTAACAAGAGCAAATTCATTATTTTAATGTTAGATAATATTTTTGTGGTCCTGGGGCTAGCTAATTCCTCATGTCTAATAGATATATTGAGCTACAAAATGTATTTGGAACCATGTAAAGCACAAGTCAACACATTCAAATTGATGAATTAGTAAAAAAGCAAGTAGGGAACCTTCCACCCAACAAGTACTTACTGCTTTTTGTTGACAGCTGAGTTGCGCAGGGTTGAGAAGTTGTTCCCCTTTCTCCGTATCACTGGAAATATCCTCCTCTGACTCTTCCCAAGACGAGGAGAACCCGGCGGAGGAGGCTGATGAGGAAGACAGCTTCCTGAGGGAGCGTGCTGAGGTGTTCGATATGGACGCGGGGCCAGAATTAGGGGTCGGGGTGGCCCCATGATCCGCTGTTTGAAGAAGGCCTTCTAGACCGTGGTCTGTGACAATCACGGCGGGGATCGAGGGAGAGGGATGATGCAGCAGAAGAGGGGGACTCTCGCTTATTTGAGGGCCAGATGAAGCAGAGGTTTCGGGGTTAGCTTCCAGCATGTCGGCCTCTATCTGGAGCAACACCTTAGGACCCGACTGGTGTCTTGCTCTCACTTCTCTCTTCCTTGAATCTCCGTCATCTCCTCCTGTTTGTTTATTTTCCTTTTCCCCACTGTCCTCTTTTATCTCTCCATCTTTAGCTTCCGGCTGCTCCGAAGTCTCCGGGGGACTGCGCACCAGAAGTGGTCTATCTAAAGTTTGTATTGTTTCTGAAAGGCCACCATTCCGACCACACAATGTATTTGCCTCGCAGTAGTTTATTTTAATGACACTACTTTCTTCTCGTCTTCTCTCTCCTTCTTCATCCTCCCCTTCTCTCCCGTTTTGTAAAACAGGAGGAACTTGACTGTGGTGGGCACGGGTCATTGAGCATTGGTGGTCTACGTTACAATGACTGGGGTTGGGTGGGACTTGGCCCGTCGTTCCTCGTCTCGCAGAGCGAGGGCTGCGCTGGAGCTCGCTGTTAAGCACGTGGGCACGCATCCCAGAAATGTGGGCTTCAAAAATGCCCACTTTTCCTTTGACCTGCAACACAGAAGGACAGAAGCCGAATTGGAATGAAGCTCTGTTGTAGCCATAACAACAAAGTTTGACCAAGTAAAGCATCAAATAGTAAAGTTTGTTATGTGAGGCAGTTTAATTCATTTATTGTCAAATTTGTGATGACCAAATACAGTACATGTAACTATTACTTATTGCCACATAACAAATTGCTCATTACATTACAAACTGAATTGTAGTGTTTGTGTAAAAAGACATTTGATGAACAAAGTGGAAACGTGCGTCCCACCTCCACGTTCTGCAGCTCTCTGTGAATCTGCAACAGTTGATCTTGGCGTCTCTTCTCCTCTTGCTTTACTACAAATTCTCCCAATGCTCCCAACTCTTCCTCCTCAGCTCTCTCCTCGCGGCCGGGCGAGCTCAGCCGTCGGACGCGCTGGCCCACATTGACCCCGAGGAGGCCCGGGTACGGCGGAGAAGGGGAGCGAGTACGAGGGGCAGTGGTGAGAGTGTCACTCATATGTACTTTAGGGATGATTGAACTGTAGTGACCTCCAGCCAAAAGCTGACAGTAGGTCCCCCGATCAGGAACCTGCAGCACCGGCCTGCCAACCGGGAGCTTGGAGCTATCTCGGGAGCTGGTACCAATGGAACCTTGATGGTTGTGAAACTGATTACCACTGTCATTGGGAAGGAGAGAAGGCTATTGAACTGTAAAATGAAGCAATATGAACTATTTTAAAATCAAGATCCACTTACCTGTTCATCATTTCAAAACTGTTCAGGTTTAAGGCAGATACTGCCATCCCCCCAGCCAAAACAGGGGACCTGAAGGCTTGGTACACATCTGACTGGCTATCCTTTTAATGTAAGTAGTTCCAAAGAATACCTTGTAGAGTCAGCACAGGCCAGTTTTTAAAATCCCTGCTGGACACAGAAAAAAGACAAATCACATCAAATTAACTGAAACAAAGAGTCCAAAAAATGAATAACATTTCAAACACTGACACTTTCCATACTCGGACATCCGTCTGCCGCTAAGCGCGTCACAAGAGGAGATGATTATTCACAATGTCCTGAGAGTTAGCCTCAAAAAGAAAAGATAAGCAGCATTGTTCTGACTGAGAAGGAAAATAACAAGAGTGACAAGGATGAGGGATGACCTTGAGAGGGCTTGCAAGGAAATAGGTTTCACAATGTTTTGGAGAAGATGAGATTTGTAGTAAGCTGGTGTGGATAGGAAAAAAAGCTGCCTTCCAAACATTCGTATAAATAGATAGCAATAATGTTCCACGCGTAAAAGCCTCTGGGCCATAATTGGACTGATGGAACAAGCTTTTACTCATAAACTCACAGCAAATCAGTAACCGTAAAACTATTTAATACAATGCTTCAGTTTAAGAATAGCTGTGAAAGGCTATGTAGCATTGTGCGTCTGATATTATAAAATAAATAATAATTATTCAATTAATACATTTTGGGACAAAGCTCATTTCCGTTTCATTGTACTTCTTAACCCTTCCGTGCATATTATTTAGCTTTTTAATTTGTTAGTGTTATATGTTTTTATCATTATTTTTTTTGTGGTCGCATGATAAATATCCAGCAGATTATTATTGTGCCGATAAAGAATTTCATTATACTAAAAAAATCGGATAACATAAAAAATAGCTCTGATAAACATAAAACAAAGACAAAAAGCTAACCGGGGACCTGTACTGTGCTGTATGTGGGTTAGGGTGAGCAAATCAAACACTCCTCTTCTTCTGATTGCCCGTCATAAACTTCTCCCGATTGTATTACCCTCATCGTAAACAAACATGGCGTCGATCACGTGGGACTTCTTCACTGTCTCAGAGGAAGACATTTTACGTTCTATTTGCACCCAATTGTTCTGCAAACATTCCATGAGGAGGGAAAAACATCCTGCTTCAACACATTAAATCTTATTAACTACTTGAAGGACCAGCATAACTATGATGTAACTATAGTAGCTGCCACAGGGCCAGCCCAGCCGCAAATAAAAGTGTGCACAAACTACTTAATCTACATTTAAGTATAAAAAAATATTGTGCCTTTTTAGTGTTTAATATATTTTTATTTTATTGCGTGCTTAACTGAATGACTGGCATATTTTAAAACCAAACTATTGTTAGAAAAATGCTTATAAAAGAAAACAAAATAATATAGCTGAAATGTAATATTTCTTTGGAGTTAAATGAGAATACAGTAAGCTATCTGCAGTAGTTATGTCAGTATTTAGGATACATGTGTACGGAGTAATTCAATGAAAAAATCAAATTTTTAAGGCTTATTAAAATTAAATATGATGATTCCCAACCTATAAATTGTAGAGGCCCGCCTAGGATACATTTGCACTGCTATAGAGATATGTTTATTTTTTTAAAGTGAAAGTGTTTATTCACCCTCATCCAAAAACACATTGTAATAGGACCATCTGAGTGGCTTATTGTTACAACTTTAGACAGTAGATGGCACTCTTACTCTGCATTGTCAAAGGCACATTACATTTCATTTTCCACAGACGTCATCAAATAATATAATAATCTTACTAACTGTCCAAAAAAGAAACACCACAACACATAACGAGTACGGTAACACACAACAACAACAAACTCCCTTTTAATTTCAGTATCAATGACTAATTGCTAACAACAAATTCGTAATTTAACTGTTTTTTACAAAGTGCCCACATGGCGTGCTGTGTACTCCAGCGGCAACACTCCTGGATGCTGCAATATGGAAATTTATTAGACATACAATGACATGTACAGTATCTACAACTCATGGAGCCCAGGACACAGTATGATTTTTTTTAACTGTAATTAATGAAACAAAGACCTGTAAATCAATAAAGTTGTGTTCTGTTGTTAAATGATGTTTAAAACAGAAAAAATGGTGCACATTTCTAACTAAAAACAAAAAGCGGAGTTTAATGTAAAGTTAGACGATGAAGTCATATAGTGCAAGTTTTGCTTAACTCAGCAGCTGGTTGAGCGAAAATCAACAGCACCTCTGCTGATTGCGGCAAAGTACTGCACTCCATGTGGCTTGGAGATGTGATAAATCGCCAATCATTTCTAAACAATTCTTCATTTTATAATCCTGCTAACTCATAATGTTATCTAGTTAAATGTGTTGAGGATATTTTGTTTAACATTTAAACTGGAATATATCCGTCTACGCTGGTCCAAGGGGAATGTGTGTGTCTTTGCAGGGCAGCTCATCCAAACAGAGTGAGAAACACAATTTTTCCACATTAACTAATGACTCGGGGCTATCAGCAGCAAGAATGTGAAGAAGCCTCTCAAAGCCGTCTTGGCTCATTTAAATCCCGCTGGTATTCTCGTCTTGTGTGGCCCTATACTGCCCGGGGATGTTCTTCCACTACGAGCAGAGAGGAACAAACACCCGGCTTTCCTGTTTTTTGGGGGGCAGGAAGTGACACAAATGCAAGGAAATAGCTCAGGTTAGTAGTCACAGACAGGATCATCTGAATCATGGAGTTATTCATTTGATATTAAGGAGTGATAAGGACGAAGTGGGGAGAAGATGGAATGTGGTGTGTTTATAGGCCATTCTGGCTGCCACAATTTTGGGAATTTACACATTTCTGGGTTGTTTTGGTTATTTCCTTGAGTCTTACAAAAACTGCTAAAAAGCACTTACTTTTAAATAATCCCAGGAATGCCACATTGGGCAAGGATAGGCAGACAAAACAATGCAATTTTGGCATTAGGACGTCTGGGTGTCTGTTATGAATAGTTAATCGAGGGTCGTGCGTTGCATATCTAAATATTAACTTCCATGTGAGCAAAGACAAGCTACAAAGCCAATATTAATTGGTGTCAATATTTGCATTTTTTTTTTTTAAATGTGGTTAGACCGACAAAAATGTTAGAGGAAAAGTATATAAATGACAGGGGGGAATATATGGGGAATATATATAGTCCAAAAAAGCTTATACATCATACTTATTTCATGTATCACTACCTCATTGATTGATTGATTGAAACTTTTTTTAGTACATATTCCGTACAATTGACCACTCTGAATAAGTTTTTCAACTTGTTTAAGTCGGGGTCCACGTAAATAAATTCATGGTAAGTGTGAGTGGAAAGCATTGCGTTATTAAGTTGTATTAGGGTTATTAAAGTGTAGTATCTTACCTTAAACATTCTGCAAAATGTCTTCTTCTAAACGACTCAAGAATGATTGAAAGTTAAGGAATTCAAGTTTTTAGGGGCTGCTCACAACTTCGTTCGCCGTCTGAGCTAGCCAAGCAACTCCACGAAGACTTCCACACCAGCTGGAAGCGACCGTCTTCCTTGAACGATACCCCCTGGTTCGTGTAGCTAAACGCCAGCAGAGATGACATCTGGCCCGGGGGAGACTGTCCGGGAGGTGCCTGGCGCCATGTGAGCAGCTCCACAACTCCATCAGCGAGTGAGGAGGACCTCCGTACGTGCGCGCCGCCGTCGCTCGACTAAGCGAAAGCCGGAAGGGACCGGAGAAGGTGCGCGCGCATTCACAAACAAAAACTCTTATTCGCGCGAACGCATCGTTTCATGTGATTGCACGTAACTAGCAGGCCCTGGTCTGCTACGACGATGACGTCACTAACCCTAGAGGAGAAACTATTGTTATTCAATTCAACTTTGAAAACTCTAAGACACAATTGACAACAAGTTCAGAAGTGGAGAAGATACTATTAAAATATTGCAAAAATAACAGATTAAACAAGAACCCAAGATAAAAAATTACAGTATAGACTTACAAAAACCTATTAATTTCTAGTCATGTGAGTAACTGTAATACTTTACATCTCTGCTATATTTAACATTACAATATTGCTCACTTGGGATGCATTTTTTTTCAAAGAACTCTCCAGATGAGGCAAATGTTGCTGTCCCTGCAGCCAGTTCAAGCTCCCAAAGGCTGGATTATCATCATCATCATCCATCCATCCATCTATCCATTTTCTACCGCTTGTCCTGTTCAGGGTCGCGGGGGGTCGCTGGAGACTATCTCAGCTGCATTCAGGGGGAAGGCGCCGTACACCCTGGACAAGTCGCCACCTCATCGCAGGGCCAACACAGATAAACGGACAATATTCACACTCACATTCACACACTAGGGCTGTTAAGAGTTAAATGCTGCATGCCAACTCTTATTTTATTAAAATGAACAAACAATGTACACCCACACTCTCCAATTATATTTGAGCTTATTCTTGTCTATGAATGTTCTCATTTATCCAGTTCATTGTAATCTCAGGGAATTTAATTGATCGCTACTGGACAGTTTGGTTTGTCTTAGAAGACGTTTTGCCTCTCATCTGAGTAGATTGTTCTGCGGGACGACCTGTCTCCCACATACAACACTATCCTTTCAAACATTCCAAATAAACTGTAATTCAGCCTCCAACAAATAAAATCAGAATCAGAATCAGAAATACTTTAAAAGGACTTGGCCCCCACTCCAAAACTTGAGGATGTAGTTCACGATGAACGAATAGTCTGTTGGGGGGTCCGCCACCTGTTGCCGGTTTCTTTCTCAAGGAGTCTTGAACAAGACCCTCCATTTTCCAAGTGACAATGTAGATTATCCTGGAGGATGGAAGGATGATTTCCTCTGATGTATTGTCTGTGGTTTCTTCCGAGAACTGGCGAGAGAGTGGATCGGCCTTGGTGTTACAAGATCCTGGTCTGAAAGAGAGAACATAATTGAAGCGACCAAAAAACTGAGACCAACAGGCCTGCCGATCATTAAGTCTCTTGGCTGATCGGACATGGAGAAGATTTCGGTGATCAGTGAGAACCTGAAATTGATGTTTAGCACCTTCCAACCAATGTCTGCACTCTCTTAAAGCCTCATAGACAGCTAGTAACTCCCGATTACCAGCATCATAATTACGCTCAGCAGGGGATAAACGTCTAAAAAAAAAGGCACAAGGATGGGTCTTGTTGTCCAGCTTGGAGCGTTACGAAAGGACTGCACCAACTCCTGAATCAGATGCGTCAACCTCGACAATGAAGGGACAGTCTTGATCCGGGTGTACCAGGATGGGCGCTAAGAAAAAGATCCTTTTCAGGCACCAGAATGCCATTCCTGCTTCCTGGTTCCACCGAAAAGTTATATTAGTGGAAGTGAGTGCATGAAGAGGTGCGGCCAGCTTACTGAAGTCCTTGATAAAGTGTCTGTAGAATCCAGCGAATCCCAGAAAACGACGTAATTCGGTACGAGTGGAGAGTTGAGACGATTCTAGGCCGCCTTCACCTTCTTGGGGTCATCCTTGATATGTCCATTTTCAATGACAAAACCCAGAAACTCAA
Source organism: Nerophis ophidion (assembly GCF_033978795.1). Taxonomy (NCBI): domain Eukaryota; kingdom Metazoa; phylum Chordata; class Actinopteri; order Syngnathiformes; family Syngnathidae; genus Nerophis; species Nerophis ophidion. Next base: position 48,342,094 of record NC_084615.1, read on the forward strand.
CTGAAGAGGAATGAAATTTAAATTTCTCTGCTTTGATGAAGAGACGATTCTCCAGTAATCGTTAAAGGACCAGACGGACGTGTTCTTGGTGTTCCTGAGGGTTTTTGGAAAAGATTAATATGTCGTCAAAGTAAACCACCAAAAATTGATCAATCATATCCCTACGAATATCGTTAACAAGGGTTTGGAAAACGGCGGGAGCATTGGTCAAACCAAAAGGCATCACCCTATATTCAAAATGGCAAAGGTGAGTGTTGAATGCAGTCTTCCACTCGTCTCCCTCCCTGATGCAGACTCGATGGTAAGCGTTGCGAAGATCTAATTTCGTAAAGATGGTGGCGAGGGTGGGGGGGTTCAAAAGACGAGTTAAGCAGAGGTTCCTAACAGTTATGCTGTTCAGTTCACGGTAGTCAATGCAGGGTCGAAGTGACCCATCCTTCTTGCTAACAAAGAAAAATCCAGCAGCAAGAAGGTCTGATGATTCCAGAGGCAAGAGACTCAGAAATGTAGTCCTTCATGGCCTGTTTTTTAGGTAGGGATAAGTTGTACAGTCGGCTGCCAGGAAGAACTGCATTTGGGATGAGGTCGATGGAGCAGTCATAAGGTCTGTGAGTTGGAAGAAAAAATTGCTTTTTCCTTGCTGAACACAGCGGCCAAATCATAGTATGCTCTGGGAACTCGGGAAAGGTCCACCGAAAGTGATACTGGCCTCGGATTATCTGGGTGAACGACTGCTGATTTGAGACAATGAGAATGGCACTGGTTACTCTAGGCCAAATTTTTCCCGTGGTCCAAGAGATGTGGGGGTCATGTTGGATTAGCCAAGATCGGCCTAAGACCAGAGGGGGTACTGGGGCGTCCAAAACCAAGAAGCTTATGATTTCTGTATGGTTGCCAGAAAGAGTAAGACACAAAGGTCTAGTGCGGTGTTTAATAGGACCCAAAGGTGACTTGGGACCTGCCAATTTGCCTCGACTCAGAAGGGGTGGTTTGAACCGATCCAACTGAACCAGACTGCTTGGTGAGGGTTTGGTTAAAATAGCTAGAGGGATTAGTTGAAGATGTGCTTCCGTAGTCGCTCCTCCTCTCCGCCTCACGTTCTAGAAGGCGTTGGCCAAATAATAGCGCTAACTCAATGAGGTCTTAACAGGTAGAAGGTCTGTCACGCAACAAACCGTCCTTTATGGTTTCATTGAGTCCTCTTCTATACGCGCTCTGAAGTGCCTTGTCGTCCCATCCACTCTCTGCTGCCAGTGTTCGAAACTCCAAAGTGTAAGTAGCCACAGAATGGAAGCCTTGTCAAATAGAATGGATTTTGGAGGTGGCGTTTCCGCCATTAGCAGGGTAATCAAAGATCGGCAATAACTCCTTGCGAACAGCGGCATAATTAGTGTTTAGGGCCAAAGTTTTGCTGAGCGCTGACGTGGCCCACTTCAGCGCAGGTTCCGAGAGTAGGGAAAACATAAAGGCTATTTTAGCACCATCGTTAGCGTACCTTGAAGGTTGGTGTAAAAAAATTAACTCACATTGAACCAGGAAACCAAGACAAAGTTCGAAATCTCCCTCAAAATGTTTAGGAATTAGCTATCTTAGGTTCCCGAAGTGGTGTAGGTCCTCCGGTGGTGAACTGGGTGCGCTAACGACTGGTGTGGGGGGTGTCACCTGACCTGTGCTAAGGTTGTCAAATCTGGACAACAGGCTGGCGAATGTAACGTCCAATTTGTCCTCCAGGGTGGAAAAACGGGTCTGATGTTGTTGCAGGACAGATTGGATGGCGGACAGGTTAGTAACTGGAGAAGTCCGGGCCGAAGACTTAGGGGTGCCGTCTGGTTCCATCTTGGTCGGAACGTACTGTTATGTTTATACTCGGGAAGGAGACGGCATGGCAACGGAATGTCAAGTTCAACAGTTTTATTGAATACATGATGATTACATGGAGTGTGTATGCTACAATGCATCTGCATGAACGACTGTGTGGAATTATCATAGGTGAATACGGTGAGGATTGTTGAGGTGCGTGTTGGATGTTCAGCGTCCAAAATCCGAGGAGGGAGAAGCCAGGGGAAGTCCAAGGTCCAAGCGGGGGTCAAAGGCAAGAGAGCGAGTCCGAAAGTCCAATCAGGGTCAAGGATCGGGGAAGGCAAACCAGGTCCAGGAGGGAAACAGCAGTAGTGACACGAGCACTGTGGGAAGAGCGGGAGATACAGGGATCAGAGAAACAAAAGGCACAAGGAAACAGGCAACGAGTGAGATTAGGAGGTTGTCAGAGACGTGCAGCTTACGGGTAGTAGATACTGTATTACGTTCCGACGTCGATGAGTCAGCGTCGATCGTCTTTATACTGCCGTCCTTCATCAATGCCAGGTGTGTCAGGTGTTGACTGCCACCGGCTGCGGCGGAAAGTGGGCGCAGTCTGCCCGATGAGCGCGGGGGCGTGTCTGGTGTTCCAGCGGAGCTTCTGCGCGCTCCTGCAGCAGAGGGAAGCAAGGAGTGTGTGTGTGTCACAACAGTCCCCTTATTTAGACTGCTCACCATGGGGGCCCGAGCCTTCAGCCGCTGAACCCCATCAACTTTGAACACACTACTCCCAAATCTTCGCAATATGGACTCAATTTCCCTGTCTAAATCAAGACTACCAACACATCTATTCCAGACTTATTGTGAAAAATGTGAATTATTTAAGGTGAACTAAATTTGTTTTTTAAAATGGGTACATGCCTCAAAGTACATGTCTGATGTTCCTCATGGGCTGCAAGGAATGGTCAGGGAGTTTGTGCATTTGCTCACACATGAAAATTTAGGAGAAACATTGGTCTACACCTAGGGTTCGTCCTTCCCATTGTTCTTCCTCATCGGAATTAAGTGAGCGCTAGCGTACTCCAGCACGGTCCGTATGCCCCCAAAAAGCACAACTCTGGACACCAAAAAAGTGTTGAGAAGAAGGCTAGGGGTGGGAGCAGCATAGCAAGGGCCCAGGACATAATTTTTTTTTTCTAAGAATGGTGAGAGTACAACTACTGAGGGGGACTGAAACAATTAGCCTACTTGTTCATTCATCTAATGTCTTTAACATTACCTTTCACGTGGTACAGGCTGGACTCTGGAGCCTACATTAGCTCTCATCTGGCCAAGCTACCCACTGGACAAGTCGCTAGTTCATAAAAAAAAAGTTTTCAGTTCATTGTGTGACTGTGAGTTTCACACATATCACTGCCGGACAGTGTTCCAGTACTGTATGTGCCCATCAGATGCTGCATTGAATTGTATTCTGACGCATTCTAATTCTACTCAGCAATTAACAATTGCTCAATAATCACAAAACATTATAATTAATTAATAATAATTAATGAGTAAATAATGACCTTCGTCGGATGCTCATAATTAGTAATTATGACCATCTGACTTGCTAAGTGGTTAATCGTGAAAAAGGAAACAAATTGGGTGTATTACACCAGGTACCGTCAAGAACACTGAAAAATTAGAACATTGAAGGTGGCAAAGAACGGGCTAGAGGGTGTGAAGCTTGTGTGTTCCTCCGAGGATGCGTCGGGCAAAAACACAGCGTAAGGTAAGATCTAAGTATTTATTAAAGTAATAAAACAGGCTAGGAACAAAAACACCGGTGGTAACAGAAAAGGAAACAAAAAGCGCTAGCATTGAAAGCTAGGAAAAACGAACGGAAACACAAACACTTGGTAAAAGGCACAAAAAGGAAAAACAACACAATTAGCATGAGAGTTAGGAATCAACAAAACACAGCACGAGAGCTAGCGAGTAATAATATGGAAAACAAGTCATCAACAGTTGCATGAAAGCAAACTAAAGTCCTTCAATGACTGAACAGAAAGGGGTCCATTATATAAGGATGGTGATTACGAGAAACAGGTGTGCGGGAACGGAGAGTAGCAGGTGGAAATAATATGTTGCTATGGAAACAGACTAAAACAGGAACTAAGGAGTCAAACTACAAAATGTGATACAGAAAAGAATCAAAACTACAAAATGGGACGATCCGAGCAGCGGATCCCAACAGAGGGGCCCACTACAACACTCTTTCAGGGGGCCCATAATTCCTAGCAGCTGCCCTGGTTACGGTTTGAACATGATTCTAAAGTAGATAATGGGGCGGCGTAGCTCGATTGATAGAGCTGCCGTGCCAGCAAGTCGAGGGTTCCAGGTTTGATCCCTGCTTCTGCCATCCTAGTCACTGCTGTTGGGTTCTTGGGCAAGACACTACCTACCTCTTCCCAGTGTCACCCAATGTAGCTTAAATATGTAGATAATGGGTTTCACTCTGTAAAGCGCTTTGAGTCTCAAGCGCTATTGAAATATAATTCTATTCAATACTTTGTGTGGCTCAACCTCACCTACTTCCAGCACCCCCAGGTAAACTGAGTTTGAGACCCCTGTTCAAGATAATATATACTCCTCATCTAGTAATTATTTGACTTTTCATATTCTTTTAGGAATTAATATGTTAAATGATAATAAGACTTTATGCACACAACGCGCTATTCCATAAATGTAAACATTATGGTGTAATGAAATAGTTGACACTGCCCTCTAGTGGTCAGTCAGTACACAACGCCCTACTGCACTAATACAGTGGTTCTCAACCTTTTTTCAGTGACGTACCCCCTGTGAACATTTTTTTAATTCAAGTACCCTTAATCAGAGCAAAGCATTTTTGGTTGAAAAAAATAGATAAACAAGTAAAATACAGCACTGTGTCATCAGTTTCTGATTTATTAAATTGTATAACAGTGCAAAATATTGCTCATTTGTAGTGGTCTTTCTTGAACTATTTGGAAATAAATATATAAAAATAACTAAAAACTTTTTGAAAACTAAACAAGTGATTCAATTATAAATTAGGATTTCTGCACACAGAAGTAATCATCAACTTAAAGTGCCCTCTTTGGGAATTGTAATAGCGATCCACCTGGATTCATGAACTTAATTCTAAACATTTCTTCCCCAAAAAAGAAATCTTTAACATCAATATTTATGGAACATGTCCACAAAAAAATCTAGCGAAAAATACATCCGTCAACACTGAATATTGCATTGTTGCACTTCTTTTTCACAGTTTATGAACTTACATTCATATTTTGTTGAAGTATTATTCAATAAATATATTTATAAAGGATTTTTGAATTGTTGCTATTTTTAGAATATTTTTTAAAAATCTCACGTACCTCTTGGCATACTTTCAAGTACCCCCAGGGATACGCGTACCCCCATTTGAGAACCACTGCACTAGTATACTGGATTCTTGTAGGCCATGGGATTCAACACAATTGTTCTAAAAGCCACGTTTCCAGAAAGCAAAGGACCACCGGTCCATACTTCTCTCTTCCCTATTATTTTTAATTTGAGAAGCATCATTCTTTGTAGTCGATTTGTTTTGGGTCCATTACTTTTGTCAGTTACAAATGTCAGAAAGAAAGCTCTGTACTGCAAAATACAGGTTGTCCAGCTGCCCTTGAGAAGGTTAAAATGTCAACGCAAGAGTCTGTTACGATAGACTCTTAGTAGTAGGAGTAGGATCCCAACACAGACCAAAAAGAATACGAATAATAATAAAAAGCGCACTCAAAAAGGAGCGAGGAAAAATGACTAAGGTTGCACATTGGCGCCAAGTGAATGGACTAGAGAGTTTAAGTAGGAAGAAATGAGTATCAGGTGTGCACGCAGGTGGCTTTGTCCTGTGGCTCAGAAACAAGGCTTTGCAACAAAATGAAGATAGGTGGAAGATCATGACACTTTACCACTGATCCAAGTTCCTCTATACAACACAAGGGCTATTGTGTTTGTATTATGTCTAATAAGGGTGTAACGAATGATCAATTTATATTCCTAAATTTCAAGTATAAAGATGCAGGGGCAGTTAAATAATCCTGCTGTAGAGGACTTCACTATTAATTATTTAAGAAAAAAAAGAAAGCACTAATATTTTTTTAAAGTATTACTTTGATAGTTATAACATGTTTCAAGGACTACATCATGTTATGTTGTCCCTTAAATATTGTTTTCCTTTAACCGCCAAACTGTCTTCTTTTCCCCATCTCCATGCCTTTTTTACGCTTCCATCGTTCTTCCTTAACATGACACTTAATCCTCACGTTTAGAGTTACTGCACACACAAAAGGTGTGAGAGAAGGATCATGGGAGCTTGGCTTCACCTGAAGCTAACAGGTGCGCGGCGAGAGAACAGTGCAGGTTATTGTGTTTGTACAGTGCAAGGAGGTGTTTACGAGAGTCATCGCTGGTTAACAACCACTGCACCTGCTGTCATCAGGTAAAACTATTGTATATGGATTGGCTTGTATCACTTTTATGTATAGATTATACTGTCTGCTATAGGACATTAATATTGTAATGTTTGACAAACATTTGTAGTGTTAAAGGCATTTTGTGGAGTTTACAAGCAGTTTAGTGACTAATTTGCTGTTACTTTTTAAACAAAGTACTTGATTTAGGTTAGGTTTTATGACTACTGATTGACTCTAATGTATGGGAAATCAAATTAAGTCCGGAAGTATTTGAGCAATTACTTTGTGTTATCATTTTGCCTTCATAAGCCACCACAAAGTTTTTTTTTAGAATAAAACAACTACAATGTGAATAATGTGTTGATTTCCAGCTGTAATTTAAAGGTTTTTGCAAAAATATAGCATGTAAAATTTAGGAAATAGAGCATTTTTTGTTATATATGGCGGGGGAAGGAGATGACACCACAGCAGAAATCAGTTCAAAAGGTTTATTAAACTTGATGAATAGGTGGGATGTGTATGCTACTCTTGATGTCAGGTGCAAGACGATGTGTAGAATTAACCAAGTGAATGTTGCCAGAGGTTGTTGTATGTGCGTGTTGGATAAATTATTCGTCAGACCAAAGGGGTTAGGATAGAAAGCAGTCCGTGGGCAGGCAAGCGGGGGTCGAGGATTGAGGGAGGCATGTTATGGTTTAATTAAGGGGAGATGACGGCAGACTGACACCAGGGTTGAGTAATGTACAAAGTTTTATTATATATATATATATATATATATATATATATATATATATATATATATATATATATATATATATATATATACATATATATATATGTATATATATATATACATATATACATATATATATATATATATATATATATATAATAAAACTTTGTATATATATATATATATATATATATATATATATATATATATATATATATATATATATATATATATATATATATATATATAATAATAAACTATAAATTTGGTGTGTGACAAAATCCAACAGTGTATGTGTGTGGCTATGTGTGTAGATTAGCTGTTAAGTGTTACCGTAAATGTTAAATGAAGATGCAGACAAAAACCAAAGAGGGCAAAGCAAAAGGAGTCCAAAATCCACGAGGGGTCCGTGGGGCAGAGAGAGACGTCAGAGTCCGGGGGCAAACGAGGAGTCGGGAAACGAGGGAGGCAGTCCAAATCCAGGGCAACGGAAGGGAAACGGGTATCCGATTTGAGAACTAAGTTCCCGCGCCGATCCTTGGGTCCACTGGTCCTTTATCGAGCTTGCCCTCATCAGTACCAGGTGAGCAGATTGTTAATTGAGTGCAGGCTTGTCGCTGCATGGGCGTGCTGCGCTAAGCATGAGCGGGGGCGTGTCCGAGCGCGCTGTCAGCTGATCCTCCGGGTGGATCAGCAGAAGAGGTAAACGCAGACTGCGCGTGCGCCGCAACAAGGCAGTCCGGAATCCAGTGGGAAGTCGAAGCAAACAGGTCAATCCCGGGAGACAGGGGGAAGCGCTGCAGGAAACACAAAGAACATAAGACAAGGGAACAGGGAAGGCCCAGCGAGAGATCAAGTACGCGGGTGGGAAGTCAGAGACGGGATGCTTACTACGGGAGTGAACTACGTTCCGGCAGTGGATCTTTGGGTCCGCTGGTCTTTATGCCGTTTGTCTTCATTAATTCACAGGTGCGCTGATAGAGCATTGCCTGCAGCCTTGCAGGCGCGTGGCCGCGATGCGTGCAGAGCGAGCAAGGGTGTGTCCCGGAACGTCTTTAGCGGAGGTGCCGGCAAAGCTTGCTGCAGATGACATGCAGGATTGCGCATGCGCCTTGACATTTTTAAGGAGTAAAAGTACCTCTGTTTTCAGAGGGTCAAAAGTATTTAAATTGACTTGGAGTTTGACTGTGATTATTTTGCATTCCCTTTATTTTCATGCTAGATCCTACAAAATATTACTGAGAAAGGCCCTTTTCCTGCTAGCAGGCATCTCTAGGCACCAGCATGTCTCAGCAGCATCAGTGCATCATCAATCTCAGGCTGTGGTTCATTCTGTTTGCCGCCACATTTACTGCCTTTTAAACAAAGATTCTTTTGAACATAGCTGCGTGATAAGACGCCTGTTCCTCCAGAGATGTCTGAACACGGGAAAGCATGGCCGATGTTTGGCTGTCCAGATGGCAGTGTCGGGGTAATTCCCCTCAGGAGAACTCTAACCACTACTAATCCCCTCACGCCTCCCCTTAAGAGAATCTGTGCTGCCGTGATCTGCCGCCAGCATGACTTGAGTGCACTTCCCGGCCTTGAAGGAAGGACAGTTTGGTGTGGCACTCGCTGCACAAAACTGTGGGTTTACAGCTGAAAGTGTGGTTAGTGTTGACACCTATGGGTGTTGTTGTACAAGGAGGGGGGCCGAAAAGGGGCAGAGGGAGTGGAGATCCTTCCAGATCAGGGCAGGCTTATTAGTTGTATCTACTGTGCTAATCTCTGTGTGGGAACTATTCCTGCAATGAAGGACCTCTGACAAGCAGGTACTCTTGTATCTAACATTGTTTGTGTCTGTAGTAGACAAGTAGATATGCCCCAGAGATTATTTGCAGAGCTCTGTATGCCTTAGTTTTTAACGTCAGTGCATGTGTAAGTACTACAACTGTCACTTTTGTACTTCATTGTGCATTATCTGCCTGGCAATGTCACAATAAATGAAAAAGTAATGTGAATAAATAGGCCTATGTTAAATACAGTGGTTTTAAACAGACTTAAAGGCTACAAAGATGACAAGGGGGAAGTATTTTGTTTTCTCCTTTTGTATGCTCTTGAGTGTCTATAAGTAAACTTTAGTTACGTTTTCACACACCTTGAGATTGAGGTGGTTTGCTGTCACGCTAAGGAAAATGTGTTAGTCATGAATAAACTAGGTATTAGTCATGTATATCACCAAGAATAAGCCAAATTGCATGAAAACATAACAAAAATTGACTTTTGCCTTACTTTTACCCTATTGTTTTGCATGTAACAGTTTTTGCAATTTCAGCCAATGAAGCATATGAAATACTAATGTTTCTGATTGTCTCTCCTTGTCTGTACTTTTGTTTATGCCTGAACGCCTGTGCTCATCTGCCGAATGTACAATGCTCAACAAATGGTGAGTCCACTGCAAAAACAAAACAAAACAAAACATGCATTTAAGATAATTATATAATGCTTATCCTCAGACATTTGTTTTCTTATAATATTAAATGTAATTTGGGATTTTTACTTGATTACGTCTTGTCTTACAACGTGGATGTAAACACCAATTGGCCTTCCATTATAAACCAATTAAACTCCTGTAATCTGGATGTAAGTGACAGACAGCGAGTGGTGAAGTGGCAAGAAAAATCACTTTCCATATATCTTCATAACCATTGCTATTCTGTTTGAGGATTCTGTGGAAAATGTATTGTTTTATTATTAGCTCAATTCTGCCGTGTTTAATATCAAGTGGTACTCCGGCTTCCTCCCACTTCCAAAGACATGCACCTGGGGATAGGTTGATTGGCAACACTAAAATTGGCCCTAGTGTGTGAATGTGAGTATGAATGTTGTCTGTCTATCTGTGTTGGCCCTGCGATTAGGTGGCGACTTGTCCAGGGTGTACCCCCCGATTGTAGCTGAGATAGGCGCCAGCGCCCCCTGCGACCCCAAAAGGGAATAAGCGGTAGGAAATGGATGGATGGATCATCAAACAGGCTGCAGTGACTATCAGTGTTCCTTAGGAGGTGCCAGAGCGCCACACTAAGCAAAGCCACATCCGCATGGAACAACCCCCTCTCAGTTGACTGACCAATCATGTCACACCTTTTAATACAGTAATACCTGTCAGCCAATGGGAGAGTGATACAAGACATTTTTTTACTGTATGGGGCGGGTCATGGCGATGATTGACACGTCTTGCATTGCGCCTGAACCAGATTTTGGTTGAGGACGATTCTAGACTAGTGGGGATTTCCTTTTTTAAAGGAGACAACTGTAGAGGAATTATACATTTGGGAGCAAACCGAGAGGCAACGCTTGCAAGGCGCATGTGTGCCTGTGTGTATATATATACATATATATATATATATGTGCTTGAAAGTCTCCCATAAGGTAAGGACTCTTCCTTTTTGAATCATCTTTCTTTAGATCACGTGATGGTGGTCACCGTCGTGCTTTGCTCAATGAAATTAATGTTTTCGCTAAAGGTTAAGATACCTGTGTAACATTAGTCCAATTCCGATTCCATAAACTGATACTCTTAAGGTGATTGTGAGCCCTTATTTTCGTATGGCTTATATGCTTTCGCCCTGTGTGTGCGTTCTTTCGCGTCGACGGCTCCCCTGTGTAACGTTGCCCTCATATCGCCATTTTAACCATCACAATGACTGAAGATGCGGTATTTTAGTACTCGTTCTTTATTAAATAAATCCCTGCGGTGATTGTGGTTGTGTTTCCTGGTGTCGGTTTAACGTCTTCAAACATCCGCCTCCTCTCGGCTGGCAATCATTCATCCGTCCCGCTTCTTCCCTCCCCGAGCGAGCTGCAAATGAGATGTCGTCGTAGTCGCGACTTTAAAATAATTTTTTGTTTCGCCATGTTGTCACCAGTGAGCCGTCTAGCATGTTTACCTGCTCGAAGATATTTCCTATTATTGTTAGTTTACAAGTATTTGTCTTGCCTTATGTTTGTTTACAAGGAACTCTGGGAAATTCCGTCTCTTTTCCTCCAGTCACGTGACATGCCCTGCTATCAAACCATTTAAACTGTACTGTTGCCCAAATGCAGCTGGGATAGGCTCCAGCACCCCCGCCACCCTGAGAGGGACAAGCGGTGGAAAGACCCTGGGAGTGACAAGCGGTAGAATAAATGGATGGATGTTACAGTTCCTCCAGAAATTGCTTGTAAGTTATGGCCAAACTAAAACGTTGCACACACCCAGCAGGCACAAGACATTGATACAACATTGATTATACATTTATGTTTTTTAAAACTGACTTGTAAACAACATTGCAAAAATGTTTCATTCGTAGATTGAGACAACGTTGATGTCTAATATTGGGTCAACATTGTTGGTTGGGAAATTACCAAATTTGTTTCGCTACGTTGTCACCAGTGAGCTATCTGGCATGCTTACCTGCTCGAACATATTTCGTATTATTGTTAGCTGACTTGTTTTACAAGAAGTTGTCTTGCCTTATGTTTGTTTACAAGGAACTCTGGGAAATTCCGTCTTTTTTCCTTCAGTCACGTGACATGCCCTGCCTGCTATCAAACCATTTAAGCTGTACTGTTACCCAAATGTTGATTGGCAGCACTAAAGTGGCCCTAGTGCAGTGGTTCTTAACCTTGTTGGAGGTACCAAACCCCATTAGTTTCATATGCGCATTCACCGAACCCTTCTAAGTGAAAAAAAAAAAATAAAATTAAATAAATAAATAAATAAATAATATATATATATATATATATATATATATATATATATATATATATATATATATATATAATTTTTTTTTTCAATTCAAGACAAAGTTATGTGTTTTTGGTAACACTTTAGTATGCAGATAATATTCTTAGTACCACAGACTTAATTTAGAGGTTTTAGGACACTAGTGGAACATATTCTAAGTAACAAAGACTTAATTTAGAGTTATTTGGTTAGGGTTCGGGTTAGGGTTAGGGTTAGAGGGTTAGGGTTATAATGAGGCCATGCTGAATAAGGCATTATTAAGTACTTAATAATGTCTAAATAAGAGCCAATATGTTACTAATGTGCATTTTAATAAGCAACTAATTAATGGTGAATACTGTATGTTCCCCATACTAAAATGTTACCATGTTTTATTACTAGTGCACAAAATTAACCATGCATGAACACCACCTTGTTCAAAGAACAAAACCAACACAGTGCATAAACACGATGAGTCGGGTGTGTATTGACCTCCACCGAACCCCTGAGGCTGACTCATCGAACCCCTAGGGTTCGATAGAACCCAGGTTAAGAACCAGTGCCCTAGTGTGTGGCGACTTGTGCAGGGTGTACACCCCCTTCCGCCCATGTGCAGCTGAGATAGGCTGCAGCACACCCCCCGTGGCCCTAAAATGGCCTAGCGGTAGAGAATGAACGGATGAATGTTACCAGAATGCAGCTGGGATAGGCTCCAGCACCCCCTGCCACCCTAAGTGGGACAAGCGGTAGAAAGACCCTGAGAGGGACAAGCGGTAGAAAACAAATTGATGGATGAATGGATGTTACAGTTCCTCCAGAACGTTGCACACATTCAGTAGGCACAAGACATTGATACAATGTTGATTATACATATATGTTGTTTTTTTTAAACTGACTTCTAAACAACATTGGAAAACAATTGAATTTGTAAACTAATACAACGTTGATGTCTAACATTGGATCCACATTGTTGGTTGGGAAATGACCACATTTCAATGGTCAAAACAATGTCACAACATGACATTGATTGAATGTCATCAAAAGCATGTTGTTTCAACGTTGTATTTGTGTCGTAAAATATTGTCTAACGTTAGATGCACATTGTTGGTTGGGAAATGACCGAAATTCAACGGTCACATTAACGTCAGAACCCAACATTGATTAAACATTGTGAAAATGCAATTTGTTCCAACATTATGATTGCGTTGTTCGACGTCAGGACCTAGTTCAACGAGTTCTCAACCTTGTTTTAATGTCTTGTGCCTGCTGGGATAGAAATGACTATTAATTGTGAAAACATATCATATCTAACTAATCAAATAGGCTTAGAGAAGCAACGAATAAGCCATTTTGTTGCTAACGATAGTTAATATAGTAGCTAAACTTTGCTATATTCTATCATTATCTGACAATAAACATAACTGTGTTATGTGGGGAGTAGGTTACATGCTAAAAGCCGGACGTGGGCGGCATATAATGCTTATAACCCTTTCGAAAGTTAGCTCCCTCCAGGCAGTCGTTCAAAATTGCAAACAGTCACTTTAAAGTTGTCCTCCCCCTTCAAACCCTTATGGTGCGTATTATACACCCAAAAAAGGTTTAACCTTTTGTGGCAGCAACTTGGTCCGTTTAGTGGAATGTTTAGTCGGCTTTTGTACACCATTTTCTGTGTTTATGATTCAACACTTGCATAGTGTTTGTCTGACGATTGCGTATGTTGTTACGTGTTCACGCAACTGTAGTCCTTCAAGCCAATAACATGGAATGGGAGTCTCACATTATTAACTGTATTCACTCGGCATCTATTTAACTGGTCACGGTCACCCATGGGGTGATTCCCACATCTGCGGTCCTTTCCAAGGTTTCTTTTTGTTCCCATTGGATTGAGTTGTTTCTTGGCCTAATGTGGGATCTCAGTCGAGGATGTTGTTGTGGCTTGTGTAGCCCTTAGAGACATTTGTGTTTCCATTTTCTACCGCTTATTCCCTTTTGGGGTCACGGGGGGCGCTGGCGCCTATCTCAGCTACAATCGGGCGGAAGGCGGGGTACACCCTGGACAAGTCACCACCTCATCGCAGGGCCAACACAGATAGACAAACAACATTCACACTCACATTCACGCACTAGGGCCAATTTAGTGTTGCCAATCAACCTATCCCCAGGTGCATGTCTTTGGAAGTGGGAGGAAGCCGGAGTACCCGGAGGGAACCCACGCATTCACGGGGAGAACATGCAAACTCCACACAGAAAGATTCCGAGCCTGGATTTGAACCCAGGATTGCAGGACCTTCGTATTGTGAGGCAGACGCACTAACCCCTCTGCCACCTAAAAGTAAACTTAGATTGATTGATTGATCATTGCTTTTCTGGATATAAACTTATCTTTGATGTCCATGCGTAGAATTTAGCGCCCTGCAAAAATAGTAGGGGTGTGACGGTACCCAAAAATTTCGGTTCGGTACGTACCTCGGTCTCCTCTCTGAGCTGCAACCTTATCGTGGTAGAGGAGTTTGCGTGTCCCAATGATCCTAGGAGCTATGTTGTCCGGGGGCATAAAGCCCCCTGGTAGGGTCTCCCAAGGCAAACAGGTTCTAGGTGAGGGATCAGACAAAGAGCAGCTCGAAGACCTTTATGAAGAAGAAACATCATGGACCCAGATTTCCCTCGCCCGGACGCGGGTCACCAGGGCCCCCCTCTGGAGCCAGGCCCGGAGGTGGGGCACGATGGCGAGCGCCTGGTGGCCGGGCCTGTTCCCATGGGGCCCGGCTGGGCACAGCCCGAAGAGGCAACGTGGGTCACCCCTCCAATGGGCTCACCACCCATAGCAGGGGCCATAGAGGTCGGGTGCATTGTGAGCTGGGCGACAGCCGAAGGCAGGGCACTTGGCGGTCCGATCCTCGGCTACAGAAGCTAGCTCTTAGGACGTGGAACGTCACGTCACTGGGGGGGAAAGAGCCTGAGCTAGTGCGCGAAGTCGAGAAATTCCGGCTGGATATAGTCGGACTCACTTCGACGCACAGCAAGGGCTCTGGAACCACTTCTCTCGAGAGGGATTGGACCCTCTTCCACTCTGGCGTTGCCGGCAGTGAGAGGCGACGGGCTGGGGTGGCAATTCTTGTTTCCCCCCGGCTCAAAGCCTGTACGTTGGAGTTCAACCCGGTGGACGAAAGGGTAGCCTCCCTCCGCCTTCGGGTGGGGGGACGGGTCCTGACTGTTGTTTGTGCTTATGCACCAAACAGCAGTTCAGAGTACCCACCCTTTTTGGGAACGCTCGAGGGAGTACTGGAAAGTGCTCCCCCGGGTGATTCCCTTGTCCTACTGGGGGACTTCAACGCTCACGTTGGCAACGACAGTGAAACCTGGAGAGGCGTGATTGGGAAGAATGGCCGCCCGGATCTGAACCCGAGTGGTGTTTTGTTATTGGACTTTTGTGCTCGTCACAGTTTGTCCATAACAAACACCATGTTCAAACATAAGGGTGTCCATATGTGCACTTGGCACCAGGACACCCTAGGCCGCAGTTCCATGATCGACTTTGTAGTTGTGTCATCGGATTTGCGGCCTCATGTTATGGACACTCGGGTGAAGAGAGGGGCGGAGCTTTCCACCGATCACCACCTGGTGGTGAGTTGGCTGCGATGGTAGGGGAGGATGTCGGACAGACCTGGGAGGCCCAAACGCATTGTGAGGGTCTGCTGGGAACGTCTGGCAGAGTCTCCTGTCAGACAAAGTTTCAATTCCCACCTCCGGAAGAACTTTGAACATGTCACGAGGGAGGTGCTGGACATTGAGTCCGAGTGGACCATGTTCCGCACCTCTATTGTCGAGGCGGCAGATCGGAGCTGTGGCCGCAAGGTAGTTGGTGCCTGTCGGGGCGGCAATCCTAAAACCCCTTGGTGGACACCAGCGGTGAGGGATGCCGTCAAGCTGAAGAAGGAGTCCTATCGGGTCCTTTTGGCTCATAGGACTCCGGAGGCAGTGGACGGGTACCGACAGGCCAAGCGGTGTGCAGCTTCAGCGGTCGCGGAGGCAAAAACTCGGACATGGGAAGAGTTCGGGGAAGCCATGGAAAACGACTTCCGGACGGCTTCGAAGCGATTTTGGACCACCGTCCGCCGCCTCAGGAAGGGGAAGCAGTGCACTATCAACACCGTGTATGGTGCGGATGGTGTTCTGCTGACCTCGACTGCGGATGTTGTGGATAGGTGGAAGGAATACTTCGAAGACCTCCTCAATCCCACCAACACGTCTTCCTATGAGGAAGCAGTGCCTGGGGAATCTGTGGTGGACTCTCCTATTTCTGGGGCTGAGGTCGCTGAGGTAGTTAAAAAGCTCCTCGGTGGCAAGGCCCCAGGGGTGGACGAGATCCGCCCGGAGTTCCTTAAGGCTCTGGATGCTGTGGGGCTGTCTTGGTTGACAAGACTTTGCAGCATCGCATGGACATCGGGGGCGGTACCTCTGGATTGGCAGACCGGGGTGGTGGTTCCTCTCTTTAAGAAGGGGGACCGGAGGGTGTGTTCCAACTATCGTGGGATCACACTCCTCAGCCTTCCCGGTAAGGTTTATTCAGGTGTAGTGGAGAGGAGGCTACGTCGGATAGTCGAACCTCAGATTCAGGAGGAACAGTGTGGTTTTCGTCCTGGTCGTGGAACTGTGGACCAGCTCTATACTCTCGGCAGGGTTCTTGAGGGTGCATGGGAGTTTGCCCAACCAGTCTACATGTGCTTTGTGGACTTGGAGAAGGCATTCGACCGTGTCCCTCGGGAAGTCCTGTGGGGAGTGCTCAGAGAGTATGGGGTATCGGACTGTCTTATTGTGGCGGTCCGTTCCCTGTACGATCAGTGCCAGAGCTTGGTCCGCATTGCCGGCAGTAAGTCGAACACATTTCCAGTGAGGGTTGGACTCCGCCAAGGCTGTCCTTTGTCACCCATTCTGTTCATAACTTTTATGGACAGAATTTCTAGGCGCAGTCAAGGCGTTGAGGGGTTCCGGTTTGGTAACCGCAGGATTAGGTCTCTGCTTTTTGCAGATGATGTGGTCCTGATGGCTTCATCTGACCGGGATCTTCAGCTCTCGCTGGATCGGTTCGCAGCCGAGTGTGAAGCGACCGGAATGAGAATCAGCACCTCCAAGTCCGAGTCCATGGTTCTCGCCCGGAAAAGGGTGGAGTGCCATCTCCGGGTTGGGGAGGAGACTCTGCCCCAAGTGGAGGAGTTCAAGTACCTAGGAGTCTTGTTCACGAGTGAGGGAAGAGTGGATCGTGAGATCGACAGGCGGATCGGTGCGGCGTCTTCAGTAATGCGGACGTTGTACCGGTCCGTTGTGGTGAAGAAGGAGCTGAGCTCACCTATGGTCATGAGCTTTGGGTCATGACCGAAAGGATAAGATCACGGGTACAAGCGGCCGAAATGAGTTTCCTCCGCCGTATGGCGGGGCTCTCCCTTAGAGATAGGGTGAGAAGCTCTGCCATCCGGGAGGAACTCAAAGTAAAGCCGCTGCTCCTTCACATCGAGAGGAGCCAGATGAGGTGGTTCGGGCATCTGGTCAGGATGCCACCCGAACGCCTCCCTAGGGAGGTGTTTAGGGCACGTCCAACCGGTAGGAGGCCACGGGGAAGACCCAGGACACGTTGGGAAGACTATGTCTCCCGGCTGGCCTGGGAACGCCTCGGGATCCCCCGGGAAGAGCTAGACGAAGTGGCTTGGGAGAGGGAAGTCTGGGTTTCCCTGCTTAGGCTGTTGCCCCCGCGACCCGACCTCGGATAAGCGGAAGATGATGGATGGATGATGGACGTACCTCGGTTTAGAGGTCACGGTTCGGTTCATTTTCGGTACAGTAAGAAAACAACAAAATAAAAATGTTTTGGTTATTTATTTACCAAATTTGTAAACAATGGCTTTATCCTTTTAACACTGGGAACACTATAATAATTCTACCCACGTTAATCCACATTAAACTGCCTCAAGTTGTTGCATGTTCTCCCCGTGAATGCGTGAGTTCCCTCCGGGTACTCCGGCTTCCTCCCACATCCAAAGACATGCACCTGGGGATAGGTTGATTGGCAACACTAAATTGGCCCTAGTGTGTGAATGTGAGTGTGAATGTTGTCTGTCTATCTGTGTTGGCCCTGCGATGAGGTGGCGACTTGTCCAGTGTGTACCCTGCCTTCCGCCCGATTGTAGCTGAGATAGGCGCCAGCGCCCCCCGCGACCCCGAAAGGGAATAAGCGGTAGAAAATGGATGGATGGAAGTTGTTGCTTTGATTAAATAAAATGACAAAACCTTTCTTCTACATATAAAAAGTGCAACATTAAACAGTTTCAAGTCAACTCATCATGCTTAATTTATTACAGCATTTGGGAAGCCTGTAGTTGACTTTTATTATACACACACACATGCACACTCACACACACACACACACACACACACACACACACACACACACACACACACACACACACACACACACACACACACACACACACACACACACACACACACACACACACACACACACTCACGCACACACACACACAGCAAAATGAGCTAACGTAACGCTAAAAGCTAATTAGCCTTCACCTCAACTATGAGCGAGCTGAGCTGCAGTTTAAGTTTCTAGAAGGTCAACGGGCTCATAGTGATGTTTGTAATAGTTGTGACTGGGAAGTGTTTTTTATAATTTGGGGAGTGTACGATGTCAGCTGCACACCTGCTAAACACATTACTGCTCATCTCGACGCCGGAGCACTGACAACATGCGCTCTGAATACCCACTGCTGATTGGCTGTTACATCGCTCTGATTACGCACTGCTGATTGGCTTTGTATGTAATCAATCAGATGGTTGTGTGGGCGGGACAATGCCGGGTGCTCACTGCTCAGAGGCAGCTGCAGAGCAGCTTGTAAAGACTTAAGTTTACAAACTCGTTCGATACACCCTCGTACCGAACCGAAACGGTTCAATACAAATACACGTACCGTTACACCCCTAAAAAATAGTTTTTGTTGTTGGACTGACATCCAAGTTCAGCGACCGGGCACTCTAAGCATTCACATGCTTATGCTAGTCGAGTACTTGCAGACAGCGTTCCCTCTACGGCAGGTGCCGGATTCGTATCGGGCCGCACAAAAAAAAAAATAAAAATAAAAAAATTATATATATATATATATATATATATATATATATATATATATATATATATATATGTTTTTTTAAATGATCAAATCAACATAAAAAACACAATATATAAATTTTATATCAATATAGATCAATACAGTTTGCAGGGATACAGTCTGTAAGCACACATGATTGTATTTCTTTATGAAGAAAAAAACAAAAAACAACAACCCCCTCATCAGTCCGTGGGACACATTTTTAAGCGTTGACCGGTCCGCAGCTACAAAAAGGTTGGGGACCACTGCCCTAAGGTACGTGCCTGTGCAACTGCTCTCTGCACAAGCGTCCTCTGTGCACGGCAAATCTAGGCCGTGCACAAAATCGAATAAAAAAATAAGCGCATAAAAGTGTGCACGTCTGCTATCGCTCACATGTGTGCCACTGAATGCTCAAGGAGTTTTGGCGTTTACTCACACATATGAAAAATTGGAGGGAAAATTGCTTGCAGATACGTAGCGACATAACGTACCATGACAACATTATAACACAAGACCTCGTAATATAATATAGTAAGGACAGTACAATGCAAAACCAACAAACGTGTTTTCCATTACTCAATGTTATAATGTAATATGGCATTAGTCATGCTACCACCCGTGTATC
Source organism: Nerophis ophidion (assembly GCF_033978795.1). Lineage (NCBI taxonomy): Eukaryota > Metazoa > Chordata > Actinopteri > Syngnathiformes > Syngnathidae > Nerophis > Nerophis ophidion. The sequence goes on from NC_084615.1 coordinate 48,361,625, forward strand.
AAAAGGCAATACGCAGGCTATTAACATGCTTTTTATAAGCTTTCATCTATTATTCTCATTAATATTGCCTGAGTCTGTTTGTTTCCTCATAAATTAAACATCATCACAGAAAATAGATGGTATTCATTAGATGCTGCGTTATTGTATACGCCTTGGTTTGTTAGTGTACTGTAGAGTAAGTAGTAGGAAGTATATAGAAACAGGAAAGACTGTAAATGCATGTCCTCTGTGTGTATAGTTCATCTATAACCGTCCATTCTTAGCCTCTCAGCATGCACACACGCAAACACACACACACACACACACACTGTCTGTTCCAACCCGCTAATGAGAAGACTTAATTGGTTTGCTCTGTCGAGTGATTCCTCTGTTCATTAAATGTAGCAGTCAGAATAAGTAGTGAATGTTGTTTTGATTTATAGAGTTGTTTTACAATGTTATGTACGACTAAATGTTCTCAATTCCTACTGTGATGGCTGTTAAACTGCCCTTGCACGATGTTACGTTGTTCTTCTTTTAATGTCAAACCAGTTAAAACTGACTCAACAGCGCCTTGTATTTTGACTAACTTGCTGCACCACAATGTTAATCACTATATCTACCAGAAACAAACAAATGTGTCCACATTAAGTCTATAGCAACGTGTTTTTGCATCAGCATCCGCGGTTCTCACTTTGTGACCAGCAGGATGAGGAGGGCTCGCTGGGAGACAAAAATAGGAAGCCGAGGATATGGATAGAGGGAACTTACAGGCAGGAAGTGAAAAAGAGGCTGAGCGAGAGTGACGGAGAGAGTGAGCGATATTGCTTAACCATTCGGAAAGGCTATGGGAACATCACTAATGTGTGTGTGTGGGAGTGTGTGTGAATGTGCGTGTCTGTGCGCGCTTGCGCGTTTGGGTTCATCCTGATCCCGTCGGTTCAACAGGAACACAACACATCAACTCATGCTGGCAGCCCCCACTGTCACTTTGATTCCATCCCATTAAAATGAATGCTTGTACTGCTTTGCCAAGTCTGCTACATATGCACACATACACATACACATACACACGCACATATATACACACACACACCTTGGTCATGTTTTTTTAAATGATTTAGTGTGTTTCCATGCACTAAATTAGTCTGATTTCTCAAATAATTAGGTTCAAAATCTTAAAAACATGAAAACACCAATTTTCTCCAGTCCTGATGTGTATGTCCAGTTTGGTGAGTTTTGAAGCATTTTAAGGGGGTCAAATTACAGCTCAAAGAGGCAAAAATGAAAATTTTTTGGAAACTCTTGTTTTGAAGGTGTGTTTGCCAACTTCCTGTTGATTTTTGCCGAAGGATGTTAGTTTATGAAATGTAGGTCTAAGTAACACCTACATAGAGGTTTTTGTTTCATGTCTCTACGACATTCCTAACGGAAGTTACAAGCAGTTTTGTCTCTGTTTTTTCTTAGGGGGCGCTAGAGCGCAATTTTGAGTTTAGATTTTCTTATTAGATGGCAATTTTCGCCAGTCCTGATGTGTGTGTAAAATTTGGTGAGTTTTGAAACATGTTAAGGGGGTCAAATTGCAGCTCAAAGAGTCGTCGGTATAATAATAATAAAACCTTAGAAATACAATAGAGTCCTCTGTCCCGTGAGTTTTGAACCATGTTAAGGGGGTCAAATTGCAGCTCAAAGAGGCGGTGGTATAATAATAATACAACTTTAGAAATACAACAGGGTCCTCTGTCCCAAATGGACATTCGGCCCCTAATAAAACGCTCGCTTACTGTACAATGTCTGGTCTCACTGCAAAGACGACTGATAGCATGTCCATATCTTCTCATTTAGAATATTACTTAATTTCATTCCACATGACAAAGGGTTAAAAAAGTTGCTGCTGGCACTGGCTTCTGTTGTCTGTTATCTCAGGGTATGACTTGAAAGTCATAAAGGAACAACTTCTAGATTCATGGCTAAATCATCTTATCATCCAGATGAGAGGCATGATTTATAATCTGTAATAATTTTAATGAGCCGAGACACGATGCAGCAGTAGCAGAAACGGCAGCAAAGAACACATGCTGCATAAGCTTCTTCTTCTACAGTTTTACGGCAGTTTGCTTCCATATTTGTTGCATGATTGCCATCTTCAGTTTCATTTTATAACTACATTAAAGTCTCCCATTCAGTCCATGGCAACATAAACTATGGTCGACTCTCGTTTATCAATGTGTTACAGTTTATAATAACAACATTACTACTCTTTGGTTAATATTCAGGTAACAAGATGTAAATACAATATTGTTGGCGGGTTTTGGATAATTACTTTGAGAGTTTTGTGAGCAAAATAGAGAGACCCCATTGACTCCATTGTTATGTTAGGAGACTTTTTATTTATTTATTTACGACTTAAAATGGGTAAAAAAATAAAAATGTATGTGATAATGTTTTATATAGGGATTGTGAATCGTAGACATCAAACCTCTTTCTACATGTCTTTGTAATGTTTGCGTATTTACGGTATGACTAATATGATAATATGGTCAGAGTGCAGAAGAGTTCCTCCCGTGACGTCAATCAAGATTTTCTGAGCGGAATATTCAAAATGACTGATTGAATCTGTGGCATTTTGTTTATGTTTAGACGGTATTTTCACATAATTTTCGGATTGTAAATTGGATATGGTTTAATTGATTCAATAAAACACAATTAAGCATATAAAGTCAACTTGTTTTTCTACTCCACTGGTACTTTAAAACCCAATAAGTCCCTGAAATGAAATATAAATAAATGACTGTAAATGACTGAAAGCCTATTGTCTATCATTGTTGCAACATTTATTCTTAGTAAGTATAATGTTTTGGATAATAATGTTTTATAATTTTTTTGTTTCTCGGTTTTGAATGAGCTTGCCCCTCCACCATTACAGGTTTTTGTACAGCAAAAAAACAACAACAATCGAGTCAATACTAGAGCGCTAACCAGGAGCAATATTAACATCCGGCGACATAGGTCAAGATTTTGTCAAATGGTTGTTTCTATTAAACACACACAGGCTTGGAACACAATTCAACCTTCAAAAAACAGTAACACAGTGATTAAAGACAGACCAGTCAGTCCTGTGCCCTGTATAATGTGCACACTTAGTTGATCACCTTATGTTTATTTGTTTTTATTGCCAATATTTATTCGAAGTTATCTTGTAATGTATGTAAAATGTTGTTTGTAAATGTATGTATATTTTTATGATGCCTGCCTTAGGACGACTATTGTAGCTAATTCTGGCATATTGACTGTGATGCTGTTGCTCGTATGTTGATCAATATGCATTGTCCTAATCAAATAGTTTATTATACTCAATTTGATATCTTAAAAAAACTTGACTATCATTTGTAAACAAGGTACCCCTGTTTTAGGCATATATTTATTTTACACACTTGTGTATATGTTGTGTAAATACTATAACAAATTTTCTAGTTGCTACAATACTGATAACTTGCAAATTTAAGTGTAGTTTGTGCACATCTGATGGGAAGAAAGAATCACAAAAAAGTGGATTCGACAAAGTGTACCTGTAGAGTTGTCCCGACAAAATACAGTATTTTTAGTGATTGTAAAGGGCTGGTTGTCCAGTGCCTTTATTTCTATGATGAAATCACAGTTCGGGCAAACTTTTTGCACTTTTTAAAATTTTGCGGCAATAAGAGCAAGGCCTAGACCTTTCGTTGCAGCTGGCTTTGAGGCAGTTTCTTTAGCAGCAGGCATATTTGTAGGCTTTTAATACACAGCTGTAGGGATGCTGGTGTTTCAGGTGACTGATAAGGTTTGATGTGTTGAAGCGAGGGATGTGCCTTTCAAAGCCGATCACCTCTTTAATTTATTTTTGGTCATTTGACTGACAGAGGTAGTGACCAGCTTAGTTAATATAATCACAATAAACTACATTTATTGATATTTTATTGTTATCATGTACCACGATCATTTGAGGATTCGGCTAAACATGTTACACCAGAGCAAACCAGGAATACACAGGCTAATAGATAGCTAGAAAACCCACACAAATAAGTGCTTCAAGAAGTCTAGATTTAAATTTCAATGTTACCAAATTTAGGAAATAATTTCCTGGAAACAGGACGAATTTGAGGACAAAAACCAAATTATTTAAATAGTAGTTTTTTTTAAACATTTGTTTAGGTATTGTGTACTATTGACTGTATTGTAATCAAACAATTGTAAGTAATACAATACAATGAGGAAGTACTTTAAATATTGTTACACTGTTAATGGCACTCACCATAAACACATTAAAACATTTACAGGTAATACATGCGATCGGTATTGGTATTAGCTGATTTCACTCATGGAAAATCGGTATTGGGATAGGCTGCATAAAAACCCTGATTGAAACATCTCCAATTGAAGCTCTGTTTTTTCCCTCCTTGCGGAATTTTTGCAGAATATTTGGCATGAGAAATCGACGCCATTTTTGTTTAAAATGAGCTCAGGTGAGGTTTATGACGAGCTTAAAGCAAGACACGTAGGAGAAAAGGAGCGCTTGACTTGGTCACCCGAACCTACCCACAGAACAGAGCATTTTTTTGTTATGGGATTTATTAGTGGGACTTCACAATACCTCAATGGTTATTAGTTTGACTATGCTGATGATCTATCGAGCAGCTGGCACAGAGCCACATTTACCAATTTCATACATCATGTCCACCTCTATTTACAGTTCTATGGCCATCATCATATTTTTATTATGCTGGCATCATTTTCCTTTAGGTGAAGTCTCACAAGAGTTGCTGCAATCTTGCATGATATTATCCATGATGGCGTGTCTAACTCACATTTTGATAATTTCTGATCAAAACTGCGACTCGGGTAAGTGGGAAAATTCCTTAAAACGTTCCTGCGATGGCAAAGGGCCTATTATAGGCGGTGTTAGTTAGTAACTGTTGTATTTTCACCAGATGACTACTGCTGGGATGAGATTGCCGGGGTTCAAAAACACAACGTTCATTTAGAGTTAATGCATGCTGTGTTCAAATGTTACAGCATTTATGTCCTCCTCTTGATTAAATAGCAACCTTGCAATTATTACAAGTAGTGCTGTTCCAATATGTTCTTGTAAAATGAGTGTTTCTTCCACTTGGGTGCCATTTTGCTCTCTGACATCACTGTGCACGTTGCCTAATGATAACATTCCCGCCTGCAGGAATCTTTCAGAGAATCGTTTAAAAAAATTGGCAAGCAAATCCAAGGAATTGACACACTGGAAAGCGGATCTAACAAGAACCGGTTCTCGATTCCCATCCATAGCTGGGATGACAAGTTGTCCACCTAATAGCGTTGTCCCGTGTGGTGATAAGCAAAATGTTGTTTTTAAATTGGAGTCCTAGTCCTTTTGAATCTGGAATTATAAGTAAACACAGGTATTGTAGAAATGTGGGGCTCAGAGTAATCACCAAGGTGGACACATTTTGGCAGTTTAGTCCTCAACCGTGACCACTCGCCATGGCTCTTAAAACGTCACAGTTCGACGGGCACAGCGGGAATCATCTAGGGGAAAATCAGAGAGCGGCGGAATGAAAGGACACTGTAATGCAATGTTCAGCTCATTGCCACATGGGGGACAAAAGTGGGGAACAAGGAAAAGGATGAAGGAGAGTGATGGAGATGTACGAAACACGTGGGATGGACAGTGCAAAGACGAAAGGCGACTCAGGCTGGATGAGAAAAGTTGAGTGTATAAAAGAGTTATTATGTGGTGTATTTATTCAAATATGGGGATTTAGCTGGGTGGAGTTGTTTGTTCAATAAAATAGCTTCATTAACACTAACAGCAAATATCTTAAGGAGAAAATGACTCTCAATCATTTCTCCAACTTAAAGGAAGGATGGGATAAAAAAAACAACAAAATTTGCTTTGGTACAGGTCCAAAAGTAGTTAAAAACAAATTAACCAGCATCGGTGCACAATCTCACAGAGAGGAACCGAACACTTGCCATTTAAAAAAATAAATATTGTTATTATTGTTTTTTTAACATTTGTCAATTGAATTTTTGTCATATACAGTCCAGAAATACAATTAAACATATATCAAATGGTTTTTTCCCCAAAAAAAGTAACCCACATAAATTAAATATAAAATGCAAAAATAAAGAATTAAATATTTGAATACAATAATAAACTCACAAAAAAAACATATATCAGTCAAATTACTACAGGCAAATATTGACATGAAGGTACAGAGAACCGCATTCCTGAGGGTCCCCAATACTGCAGCAATAAACAAAAGCAGACAAAAGGCTCATCAATTATCTCCCTTTCAATTACTTTTCAATCGGGGTTAAATTTAAGATCAGTCTCTTTTACATATTTTAGGAAACCACCTTATACTTTGTGAAACTTCACAGAACAACCGTTCAATGTCAGCCTAATTTAAGGAAATAGAGACTATCTACCAGCGGATGTGGCAGGGAGGCGCTGCAGCCTTCCAGTTTAGTACAATGAGCCTTCCAGCCAAGAGAGTAGTAAATGCTACAGTTATTTTTGCATTTGCTAAAAGAAGATGACAGAAGGGCCACCCCAAAAAATCTGCCTAGAGGTTTCGATTCAGTATTTTCGCCAATTATCAAAGACAAAGTATGAAACATTTCAGTCAAATAATTGCACAGGAATGGACAAAGCCAAAACATATGTGGTAAGTTAGCTAGAGACTGTTGACACTGATCACATAATACCGATATTCCGTCATACAATTTAGCCAGCTGGACCTTGGTATAATAAGTATGATGCTTGAGCTTGCATTGAATAAGGCTATGTTTCGCACAAATACAAGACTTATGAGGTCTACTTAAAATCTCTGTCCAGCTCTCCTTAGATAGGGTCACTCCTAAGTGACCCTCCCAAAGTGACTTAATTGATATCAGAGACTTAGTGCATCAATTAAAAATGTGATTGTAACTATGTGTAAGTTATCATTTTAAAGTCGGAAGTGGTGTAAAAAAGCATTCTGTGACTTCAATAGTAACCAAGTATTAGTGACATACCATGAACACAAGCTTGTGTGCTAATGTTGACATAATCCACTTAAACCTGGTGTATACTCTTGCGTCGCGTAGCTTGCGTAGGCGACACCGTCGTCCCCCTTCCCCTGCGTAGTCTCCCGCATGCAGCTCCCAAAAATCCTAGGTTTGCGTTGCCGGCGACGCAGAATGCAGAGCTGTGATTGGTCGTTTTTTGCCGAGGAGGGTTCATGAACACAGGCGAGCAGACTTTGTGCTTGAAATGCACAAATTATTGTATGAAATAAAGCAACAGTGATTAAACGATTGCATGACAACTGATATTGTGTACTTAATTTCTCCATGCGCTCTAAAATAATTACTGTATTTGTCGTTTTTCAGCGTATTGTGTTGTTGCACCCAGAAGAAGTCACAAAGTACGACACTGTTTTCAACTTTTATTGTCAATTTTGTGCTAGTTTAAGGTTTGATTCCGACACATATTCTTTCTCGTGCGCACACGTCTTTTTCTCTCACACACAACACTTCTCATTCTTCGTCAATAATCTTTTACGCACGGTATACTTAGAAGCCTTTGTGAACTTTGAACATGGCCATACGTATTAACACCAGCATGTGATTAATTTACGGTAGTTATTTAACAGTTTTGTTTATTTACAATTGCATGTTAGCTCTTTCTTGTCCCATGTCCCGAATGGCCAAATAGCGGGGGAAAAAAGCCAACGTCGTGATGCGTTTTTTAAAATGTGCCGCGTATGCTTAAAAGGATCCAAATACGTCAATATCATATGTTACTATGAATGTGCCTGTTATTACATGACATATATACTTACATCATGTATATAAAATTTTAATGGAGGTGTTTGAATATTTTTAAGGGCTTTATCAGCAGAATGGTGCGGCTCCCGTAGGCCCCATTGTAAGCGACTTTTGATGACATTTATTTACTATCTCGGATGCATTAAAACAAATTACATCTGTCCTCTTGTCTTTCCTAATGATTGTGGACGATCGCAACATTCCAAAAAAAAGTGCAGTTCCCCTTAAAAATATTGGTGAAATTGTCCACAAATGTATTGCCCCAATAAATGTGAGGATTTTTGCATTTTATTACATTTTAGCAATGTCACAAAATGCACACACTCTATGGTGGCAAAATAAGTAAACAAAAATAAGGTAAAAACTGAATTTAAAAGAATGAAAACAGAAAGATGTGTTACTAATTCATACCCGTTCTTTTAAATTCTATTTAAAGTTGAGTTTTGGTGGTACAATAAATACATCTGTTTTCAAATTATTTAATAATCGTGTTATTAATTGTGACTTCAATATCAATCAAAAATAATTGTGATTGTTATGCCATTATCGTCCAGCACTAACTTTGAGACAGACATCGTGTACATTCATCTTGACATCTGTATCTTGTTTCCTCACCCTCATTAAGCCAAGTCATTATGTGTGATACCTGTTGTCCTCACCCTCTACGGGATGGAGGTTTAGATAGCAACACCACACCCTTCGCTCCTGGCAAGAGAGACTTGAAAGTGGGTCGGCTGTAGTCACAAGTTTTGCTGTCTCTCTTCCACCACGTGGCTAATATTTGTTAATTTTCAATACCTCTCTGTAAAGTCTGTCTCCTTCTGGGACCCGCCCATCATCCTCACTCACAGTCGCTGGCACATTTTCACAATTTAAGAGACAACAATAGCAGATATGAGCTGAGCATTATTCTCAGTCACACAGCGAGAGAGAGCCTTCTAAAATAAGCGACGCAGGACTCTATAGAGCAGGGGTCTCAAACTCAATTTGCCTTGGGGTCACTGGATGCAGACACTGGGTGAGGTTGGGCCGCAAGAAAAGCTTACTTAAAAATTCTAACATGCACGTTTAATGGTTTCACCTTCTTCGAACGGCGTACCCACCCAATCAATATACTAGTCAAATCTCCCCATTTTTCCAGGAGACACTCCAATTTAAGTGCATCTCCCGACAATTTCCCGGGGTAAGCATTGTCAAATTATTAGTCCTGATTTACATCAGTTAACAATACCATAAGAGTTCCGTGCTAGCGCTGCCTTTACCGCATTTTCTACATGTCATCGCTATCGACTTAACATCATATTAACAGCGTGCCGGCCTGGTTATATACAGTAAAACACTTTGGTTGACACACGTGAGTGACTGCAAGACATACTCGATCCACAGCCATACAGGTCACACTGAGGGTGGCCGTATAACAAGTTTATCACTGTTACAAATATGCGCCACACTGTGAACACACACCAAACAAGAATGACAAACACATTTTGGGAGAACATCCGCAATGTACCACAACATAAACACAACAGAACAAATACCCAGAACACCTTAGAGCCCTAACTCTCCACCTCCACGGACGCAGGGGGGATGGTGGAGGGGAGCAGAGTTGAGAAGCGGGGTTTGGTGGTAGCCCGGAAGAGTCAAGGCTACATGGGATTCTGGGTATTTCTTCTGTTGTGTTTATGTTGTGTTGCAGTGCGGATGTTTTCCCGAAATGTGTTTGTCATTCTTGTTTGGTGTGGGTTCACAGTGTGGCGCATATTTGTAACAGTGATATACTTTTTTATACAGCCACCGTCAGTGTGACCTGTAAGTATGCTTGTAGTCACTGACACGTGTTTGCAGAAACCTTACAGAACATGTGGCTGAGACTTTATGCTGTATGTTTGATGAAAAGGTGGATGCTATGACTTGTGTTCATAAAAGCCAAATATAGAAATGTTTGAAATAGTACACTGTTAGTACAAGATGTACTAACTAAGGCAGTGTCAACACGGCACTCATTGAACATTGTTGTTCGGGTGAAAACTGACAGATGTTCACGGGAATGATTACCCTTGAATGATTGCCTTGAAATTCCGGAGTCTCCCGGAAAATTTGGGAGGGTTGGTAATTATAGCAAATAAGACGCTGTCAAGCGCCATTCATATAAAACTCGCAGGCCACGCTAACACTAAATTTACATACCAAGGTGCGGGCCGCAAAATAACATTTCGCGGGTCGCAATTGGCCCGCGGGCCGCGTGTCTGAGACCCCTGCTATAGAGTATCATTCCAGAGGAACACACAAGCGTTGAAGGATGCATTTTTATAGTGCATGTCTGTTCCTTTTTTGTGCTTTCGTTAAAAAACTAAATAGCCTCAATTATCTTATTTACAGTATGGCATGTAACTTCTGTTAATAAGCGCTTTACAATTCTCTTCTGTACGTATCGTCCATGGTGGGAGGAGCGATTGCAGTGATTAGATGACATGTCTTTTATTTAAGCGGGTTTGACTTTCTTGGTTTGTTCAGGAGTCTTTCTATGGATTTCCTTTGTTTCCTAAATGTGACATTATCATATGTTAATTACAAGGAGTGATCAGGGATGTAACGATAAACAATATCAAATGTAAAACTTCCTAAGGTTGGTATGAGGCACCACATATGCAGAAAATGATTAGGGTTTGTGCAGAGTTTTATTCTGCTGGTGACAAACAGATGGGTATGCAAGCAGCATTTTATGCCATATGCAGTAATACCACAACAAGTGAAGTAATGACTCAACACAAAAAAACAAAGGAAATGTCTGGCAAGAGATGTGGCACACAGTAAGGTTAAAGACAATCAGACACGCAGACAGACCGAAACACAGACACACACACACAGATTATCCTTTATGTAATCCTATAGTTTGCGGATCAGTGTGTAGTGTGACAGAACATGAGACATGTTTTCACACCATAAATGTGTGATAAGTTCAAATTCAACACAATAACACAAGATTTTATTTAAAACACATTAAACAGTTGATTAATTTGTTTCATTTTGTACGTTGTACACAAACATTTCTTTTTACATCAAAACTATTGTTTGGCAAGTGGGATGTAAAAGAGGGGGAAAGGAGCACCTCTTGCACATCCAGTCCAGTTTCAAATCTGCCGTGGTCCAAAACCATTTAGGCATGGCCGTAATCTCTTTTGTCACTTCTACGCTGACTCAATAATCTTTATTTTTGCGGCGGTAATCTCTTGTCTCCATGGGGATTTATTGTTGGTGTCCGTGAATGCTGTTGCCATGGAAGCATGACCGCCCCAGCCCACTCTTCTTTGCCCCAAACACTGTCCCTCCATATACTGAATAGGAGCGTGTGGATGGGTTAGTATACACGTGTCTTTAATAATATTAGGATTTGTCATTGTCAGAGGATGAACAAAACACCAATTAATATAATCCATGAACTGTCTTTATTATCTTGTTCAATAGCTGTCACGCTCACTAATGTCTCTCATAACAAAATATATATACGTGCAGGAAGTTTTTGCCATGATGACTCCTTAAACTGAGACAGGCGGCCATAAAGTAATACATATGTGAGTTGTAGTGTTTCACTTTCTTGTGATTTGTAATTTGGTGGAACTTTGGTGAAGATCATAAAACTGTTCAATCTAGCACTTTCAAGATCAAATGATATACAATGTTAATATATCCAAGTCAGTGTATATGGCAGGTTGTGTAACTGTGTGAGAGGGAGAATGTTATTTGTTGGCAAGACAGTTTTATTTGGGTTTAGTGCAAAATTACGGTGTCATGACGTCAACGTGAGCCAAAAACATGCTGCCTTATGTAATGCTCTCAAGTTTTTCTCTTATGTCCAATGCCAATCAAATGATACAGTTTAATTTGTGCGTAATTTGGTGAACACCTTTTAACAGTTCACTTTACTGGTGTCCCAATACAATTTTTTAACATTGATGCCGACATTCGCGCCTTGATAATGATAATGATTATCTACAATATCAGCAGGAATCACACGCACTTTTATCATTTTGTAATGTGGAATGTAAGAAAAGGTTTGATCAAGTAAAATTAGTTTAATAGAGAATGATGGTAGGTATAAAAAAAAAAAATCGAACCTATTTATTATTAACCGTCTGGAATTTATGCTGTCTTTAAAATTAAGTGGAGTGGTAACCTTTTTTTATGGGGACACCTAGTGATCACAATAATTCATGACGCAGTAAATTTTATAATAAGCACCAATAATCCAAGAAGTTAAGCTCATAAAGTACATTAAAGGACGCAGACTCGTTTGTTTGCAGATACTTTCTTCTAATATGTTTCTGCCTTGAATACTTTGTATGTGTAAGTAATATGCAACTATAAATATTTGATACTTGATTATATTCAAAAATGTGCTGTTTTAGACTGCAATATTTTTCAATCAAAGACACCTATTGCGTGTATGGCAAGCTTGTGTGCTAGTGTGTGCTTAGCTGTTGTGCAGCTGCTACCTACCATGTTTAACTTTTGTAAATGGCTTGACTAAAATACAGGAAAGACCAATCTTGTGTGCTTATTGCAGGACATTAAGATGTTAACTAGCTGTCCAACTTTGCACAAGTAAACACACTGCAGGACCGCTTGAATTGGGGGGTATGATAACACATTTTACATGGAGGCTGCTACAATTCCATACTTCATTTTGTGTTGATATTGGATTTAGGACACTCCTGCTTCACAGATTAATGTGGTACATTGTGCTCGTAAATGATCACGTCAAAATAAACTACTCTAAATGTTCTATTCATTTAATTAGTCCGATGTAGTTGTCGGGTGTGTGTTGTCAACAAAAGCCATGAGTCACTGTCATGATCTGTAATTAGCAGCATTGGCAATAACAGCTGTAGCTGTAGCCAACCGCCGCCATTTATCAACTCCACAAGATGGCAGCATTTAAAGTATGATGAGTCCACAGAACTGAACAGCTTCGTAGGCGCTTTATTATGTTTTATTAAAGTAAAAACAATTATTTATGACATTTTTAACCATACAAAATGATAGAGACTCAGCTCTTACATTTGCATACATTATTGACAGAGAAATTTGCTTTGTGCAAAACGCCATTCTTGACAAAAAAGTGGGGAAACATTCTAGATTTGCAACTTTTTTTAATATAGTTTGAAAATAACAAGCAAAACAGTAGTGTTGTTGCGCTCACCGTGCGCTCCTTTGCTCTCTCTCCCCCTCGAAGCCTCTCTCCAGGCTCCCCTCTCTATATCTGTCATTTTCCGCCCTCGTTTCCAAGGGTGAAAGTCCCATGGGAGTAGGGTGCACAGCTCGGAGGAACAGAGCCGATCGGATGGAGAAAAGGAAAATGGCAATGACATCTTTTAGGGCGCAGGGTTTTTTGGTTGGAAAGTAAAGGAAGGAAAGGAGAATAGGGCAAGAGGAAATACGTTAGAAAGACCAGAGTAGACAACGAAGGAAGCAACAGTAGGTAAGAACTGGTGATAACGGATGCAAGTATGGATTTAGCTCCTCTTTTGATCTTTTCATGTCCTGTTAGCAGCTTTGTTATTGTTAAAATCTTGTCACAAGTTATAAGCTCACCACTTTAAAACAACCTTAAGGACTTACTCTTTCTTCTGTAGACGTAACGATGAGAAGTCTTTTATAATCATCTTGGATATGTCAGAGACACAACGGAACCTATTAAGGGCCATCGCATTCTCACAATCCATACAGGAAATGAAGGAAATGGAAATATAAAACTTTCACCATTGTAAAACTGTTTATAAACATTAAATACAATGATTCAAAGTTAAACCTTTTTACAAGTTCAAAATTATGTTAACTACTTTATATTGAATATATAGAACACTGAAGTCTTAAAGAGGTCCTATAACCAAGTTTTCTTACCCGTTGCCTGTTGCCAACATAGATCCCACAAATGTCATATCAAACCATGGGGGCATGGAAGAGATATTTATAAAACAATTTTGTCTTCCTTCATACTTGCTCAAAACGAACCGTTAGGCATTTGAGTAGGTAGTGACGTATTTGTTGCTAGAGTCGTCAGCAGATATCTTCATATGTGGTAAATAGGGATGTAACTGTAATGATCCGCTGCTCGGATCATTCCATATTTGTGTTTTGTTCCATTTTTGTATTATAGTCTGCCAATGTTTGCCTTAGTTCCTTGTGTGCTACTGAGGTAACACAGCTGCGCCCAGCCAAGCCGCAACCTCCAAGTAGGCCACCTTTACCTGTTTTTTGGCCCGTTAAACCACAACCTCCTCCTCGACCTCCTCCACCGGTTTTCCGGCCTATCAAGCCGAAACCACCCGCTAGACCTCCTCCACCGGTTTTCCGGCCCGCTAAGTCACAACCTCCTGCGCGTCCTCCTCCACAGGTGCTCCGGCCAGCCGCGGCCACCTCCACCTGCACCACAGCTAGCTGCACCACGGCTAGCTGCACCACGGCTAGCACCTGTAGCTAGTCCGATTCCTAGCCCTAGTCCAAACCTGGTTTTCACACCAGCACCTGACTCAAGCCTGTTTCTCACACCATTTTCTACCGCTTGTTCCCTTTGGGGTCGCGGGGGGCGCTGGTGCCTATCTCAGCTACAATCGGGTGGAAGGCGGTGTACACCCTGGACAAGTTGCCGCCTCATCGCAGGGCCAACACAGATAGACAGACAACATTCACAGTCACATTCACACAATAGGGCCAATTTAGTTTTGCCAATCAACCTATCCCCAGGTGCATGTCTTTGGAAGTGGGAGGAAGCCGGAGTACCCGGAGGGAACCCACGCATTCACGGGGAGGACATGCAAACTCCACACAGAAAGATACCGAGCCCGGGCTTGAGCCCCAGACTACTCAGGACCTTCGTATTGTGAGGCAGACTCACTAACTCCTATTCCACTGTGAAGCCCAAGTATCATATAGTTCTAACTTATATATCTGTCAGTAAACTCCATATGGAAGCGCTAAAGGCTACAACATGGCTGAAGGGATGGAGACATGTAAACACGACCAGCCACAAAATGGTGCATCCTGGAAAGATGCACATATCAGCCTGATAATTATTATGCACCCCTTGTTCTGGTAATATTATATATGTTAAATGTTATAAATAATACTGCAGGTGAATAAAACTGTGCGAGTCAGCCTGCTCTGTGGTAACTTAAACATATTAGGATTGGGTAAAATAAACAATTTTATATATTTTCAATTCTAGCAATATCGATTCACAAGCAATAATATAAATTATTCTTTATATTTGTCCAATTATTATTCAACCAAATCTTGAGTTGTCATTGCAAGCTAAAACAGTTCAAACTGATCTATGCAACATTTACTCATTAACATTAGCAGTGCTAATTGGCTGTGAAATGTTTGGATCGTTTGCACTGCACCACAAGCAGATGCTGCGTTATGCAACCTTAAACGCTTGACATCCATGGTGTCGTATGCCATTGGACGGTGGTCGGTCAACAATCCCCCCCCCCCAGCTCCCCCAGCCCCCAAAAAAACCACACACATACACATGCATGCACACCCACTGTATCAGTTGTGGCTAATCCTGCACAAGAATAGAATTTACAGTAATTCAACAATTGCACTGCTATAAAACTTTCACCGTGCGTCTGTACACATACCGTAATAGTGTCACCACCATTGTTTATATGGACTGTGGGAAGACGAGTGAACAGGGGAAGTATGGGGTGAGATAATGCGAGTGGCCGATTGGAGGGGAATTGGAAAGAGGCCCCCGGAAGAGCGGGATTGTGTGAAGAGAGATGAGTGTAGCAGAGATTTAGTAGAACCGGGAAAGAAAAGAGAAACTATGCTGTAGAAGAGGAAAGAGAGTGTTGTTGTGTTAGAAAGTTATGAGGGAGCAAGAACAAGGTCCTTGTATTTTCAAGTGGGAGCAAGTGTGTGTACTTTCTGTATCGAGGCAGATCCATTAAAGTACCAGTGGAGTGGAAAAACAAGTTGACTTTTTATACTTATTTATGTTTCATTGTATCCATTAAACCATATCTAAATGTATTTACAATCTGCAAATGATGTGAAAACACAGTTTAGACATAATAAAAGGCCACAAATTCAGTCAGCCATTTTGAATATTCCGCTCCGAATACCTTAGGATTGACATCACGGCAGTCACGCTGCTGCACTCTGACCTTGTTTTCAGATCAGTCATTCTGGAACTACGCAAAAATTGGGAAGGGATGCGGTGTTTTTCATTCACAATCCTTATGTAACACAGGAACACATACTAGTTTTTTTTTTATGCATTCAAAATCGTAAATAATTAGCTAACAATTAAGTCAACAGATTGAGGGTCCTCAGTTGCGCTCATTATACTCTCTAAAAACATCCAGAAAGCACTAACTATGCTCTATTTAAATGTCATGACCTGAAAATTAACCAAAAATGAATGTTATTGCTATATTAAGCGCCATCGCAGACAGAATATTTTGGCCACGCAACGATAGCAGTGAGCTGTGACAATCATTGGCACTTTAACTTCAAATGCTTGCTCACGTTGCTATTGTTCACACACTGAGTAGATGGCTGCTTTTGTTTTGTCTCAAACTCGCTAAAATTACTTTTTAAATAACATGCATGCATTTCTCACCTGGTAGTAGACAAATGTGGCCATGGACAGGCAGGCTGGTAGATTTTTCACGTTTTCGAAATGGCAAAATAGACCCCTAAAACGCTTTCTGCAGGACCTTTATTTTAACACTTTTAGGATTGTGATTGATTCTTCATTTAAATGGAATTATGTGAGCGTCCCATCGGTCTGCATCCCAACGAGAGTGGAAATATTATAGTAAGGTTTTGTTTTATTTTGGTTTGTTATGGTTAGTTTGTTTGTTTAGCACCCAGCAATCCTGCGGATGCTATAGTATCACAATGAAACTGCATCCATCACTCGACTTCTAAAATTTAGTGCTCATTCTTTTTGTGTTCTGGTTCAAAAATATAAAGCCCGGATCATCATTTTTCCAAAAGTAATAGTTATTGGCTCTCACAAAGTATGCTTGATTAGCATTGTTGTTGATGTGGAAGAGCTGTGTGGTTCCGAGCGCGATGCCATTAGATCACCTGACTGGATTCCTCATTATTTCTCAAAATGCCTTGGGAATCTTTGTGAGGTTGATACTATTTTGATCATATCCATTTGTTTGCAAACTTTGGAAGTATTTTAGTGTTATAAATCAGAAACAGTACATATTGTCCCAGTCTGTAGGTGACGGACCCCAAGATGCAGAGAAGGCAAGCTTTGTGCGGGAAAACATAATTTAATGTTTAAAATACATGTAAAACACAAACCAGGAACTAGGAATAGCCAAACTGAAAACAGGAACCAGCAAACATAAAAACTGGAAACAGCTAATGGCTAACAAGATCTAGCTAACAGAAAAACACGAAACAAAAGAGCTAGGAGACAGCAAACTGTAAATAGCTATTAGGAACTATCAGGAACAGCTTACCGTAAACAACGACAAGTAGTAGACAATGACATCGACAAGTATTAGCATGACAGGTAGTGATGACAGATAGTAGCAACAATACTCCAGCACTGACTGGAGGACAAAGCAGGTTTAAATAGCAGCCGGCTGATTGACACCAGGTGTGGCCAGGTGCCAATCAGCCGCAGCTGAGGGGAAACAGCGCTCTGGGACAGAAGCAGGAAATGACCAAAATAAGAGCGCTGACAGGAAATAAAAACAGAGGAAAAAACAAAAAATAACTAAACTGTCAGTGACAAACCTGACACATATGATAATAGCTTCAATATAGAGGCAACTTGTGTTTACACTTTACTGATACTTAAAGAGTTTCAGCAGAAATTTGTCATACAGGAATTAACTATACACCATAAAATATTAACACAATGATATGTCACATGAATAGTTTTTAAAGTAATAACTTCGTGAAATGAAAAAAACTCCACGAGTAATGTAAAAAAATCATGGTGTTTCCGTTTTTGATATCAATATAAAACACAAAGCAATTTGGCTAATGAAGATAAAGTCAAATACACAAGCTTTAATCTTTTTCAACTGCACCTTGTGGTTCAGTGCAACAGTTTGGCCAACAAAAATAAACAGGAGTGATACAGGAGTGATATAAACACCGGTCACCCAAGGGGCAGTCCCACATTTGCGATCCCTTCCAAGGTTTCTCAATTGTTCCCATTGCGTTGAGTTTTGCTTGCCCTGATATGAGCTCTGAGCTCAGGCTGTCATTGTGGCTTGTGCAGCCCTTTGAGACGTTTGTGATTAAGGGCTATATAAGTAAACTTTGATTGATGATACCTCTCACATCTACAGTAATACACCGTCTTTGTGCCTCACTGACAGCCTTTGTTCAATTGATGAGATAACAAAACCTTTTAGCTTGTATTGCTTGTATTTTAATGAGGTCATGTCGGGCTCATGTCCCACTCATTAGATATTCGTGGTGTTCAAGCTAGCTCTGTTCTCAATGAGTAGTTGGACCCATTTAGCCTTTCTCAAAGAAAAACATTTATTGTTTTTGGCTGCATGTATCGTTCAAACTTTAAAAAGGATAAACGTTTATTTCGAGTTCCTCAAGAGGTAATCAAAAAGGGTGCAAGAATGCACGATTTTACGAAACGACGACTAGAAAAGCATGCAGCTCACACTCCAGTCCAAGGGAGCAGAGTCGAAGAATGCATGAGTTTGCAGTGATCACTTTGTTAAAGGTTTGTTTGATATACTGTTAACGGTTATTGTTTCACATTTAAGTATTACCTTGATATTGTTTGTATTTCTTAAACAGATGTTTGCTACGAGTGTTTCAAAAAGCACCAATTCGGCGAATCTAAATAAAATAAAGTAAATGTCAGCAAAACCTAAAATAGTTAAGCTTTTACCAAAGGCAACAATTATGAATAAATCTTTTACCACATACACAATGTTGACATCTATATTTATATTTTGGGTTATACTTGTATAGCGCTTTTCTACCATTTGAAGGAACTCAAAGCGCTCTGACACTATTTCCACATTCACCCATTCACACACACATTCACACACTGATGGTGGGAGCTGCCATGCAAGGCGCTAACCAGGGCCCATCAAGAGCAATAGTGAAGTATCTTTCTCAAGGACACAACGGAAGGTGGGGATTGAACCAGGAATCCTCAGGTTGCTGGCACAGCCACTCTCCCAACAGCACCACGCCTTCCCCTTGATAGACACGGGGAAAAACACGCTACTCGTTCATGGCACGTGCAACAACAACAAACGTGGCAGTAGACGCAAAGTTAAATCATGAAATGCAACGTTGACGGCGTGGTTCGTCAACCTGAGGGTTCCTGGTTCGATCCCCGTTTCCTTCCATTCCAGTCACGTCCATGTGTCCTTGAGCAAGAAACTTCACTCTTACTCCTGATGGGTCGTGGTTAGGGCTTTGCATGGCAACAGAACAACTAAAAATATTACACTGTAACTTTAAGGGTAATAAATTACCTGTACTGTGTGTAATTAGAATTACGGTGGACTAACAAAAGATGTGGGACTGAAATAACATTAAAAACAGATGAATCCGCCTGTGTTTGTGTTGGCAGGCAAACACTTAAAACACGCAAGTGTAAAAAAAATATTGTAACTAAAATGACTTCTGTTTAGTGAACAACCACGGACATCTGGAACATAGCTGTTAATCATTGGTCATCATCAGTCAAAAAAGAATGTCCACCACCACCACCTTGATATTTGCGCTCCGATTAAGATTGCCCGCCAATATGTGCAGGCACTGCGCGCCAGACAAGATTGGTCGCCACTCAAAAATATGCATGCGGAATCCACCGATTAATATTGCCCGCTAATATATGCGCGCCAGATGAGATTGCCTGGCACTACAATAAGTAGTAAATCGATAAATCATTGATTATTAAGTGTATGTGAACCATTCCCACCTTGTTTACTCTCCTGACAAGCTCCTTAAAGTTTTGCAATTCATCTGAAATATCCATCTATCCATCCATTTTTTTATTGATATCCCTCCTCACGCAACTAAAATGATTCAAACATGTCGAACTTAGTGTGGGTAGTGTTTTGCATATTACCCATATAGCTTAAAATGGGTTAAATGGGTGTCTTTTGGTACTCTTAGACATTTTTTATAATGTCCACATATTTCAGTGGGCAAGTTGTGTATCTTTGTATCACATGTTTTAACGTTCCGTGTTGGTTTTTGATTAATTGGACCATGAGTTGGAAAAGTTGTCCAAATGATTACTTATATATTGTGTATGTGCAGAATTTTTTTTCCATACTGTTCTTGGTCAACAATAATTGCTGTGGCACGCACCAGTTGTTCCTGCATTCTAAAGATTAAAATGTATCAATTCATGTTTTAAAAAATAAACTTGGGGCAATCTATGGCTATAATTCCTGAATTAAGCAATTGTCTGGTGTACCACTAGATGAAGCCGAAGCGGTACACGTATCCATCCACCCATCCATTTTCTACCGCTTGTCCCTTTTTGGGTCGCGGTGGGTGCTGGAGCCTATCTCAGCTGCATTCGGGTGGAAGGCGGGGTACACCCTGTATCACAGTTCGAAAAACATTGCTTCAAATTGTTCTACCTCTAAGTGGTGTGGCACCTGGATTGAGATTCTAGGGGTGGTGTGCCACCCCCTAGGCCCGCCATTGCATGGTAACTCTTAGTCCCAGCCGCGGAGGGAAGGACGTTACGTTGCACTTTCAAAATTAAACCACAACATCAAATATTTTTCCCCTCCAAGTAGGACAAATGCGTCTGTCTCCATTGTCTCTATTGTCCACACCTGTCTAATAACAGCAGTGTACTCTTAAACGCACGCCAAGATTTCACGGAAGTAGAAGCGAGTGAAATGAAATGAAACGAAGCAATCGGCTTGGTTTACTCGAAGGGAATATTTCAAGGCCAAGTCTGTGTAGTTGCCGTCATGTTTTCTCAAACTTAATTGCGCTGGTACGCATGCGCCTGCGCTGCCGCGCTTCTGTTTTCAGGAAGTAAGCAGTGTTACCTAAAATGCATTGATAAATGCCGGTTTTGGGGTAATTAAGAATTTAAACGGTATTACAAACCGTCTGGAATTTCACAGAGTTTTATCATTATACCGTTTACTGTTACATTCCAAGGCAAGGCTAAAGTGGTATTAATCTACTGTACAACTTGCAAAAAGATGTCGATCAAAAGCGTTATTACTAAAAGAAACAGTATAACTAGAAAGTAACAGTATACGTAACTAGAAAGTATCTAGCATTTTCCAAAGTGCTGCCATTAATTTGTGGCGGGGGGAGTTTAAACGACTCATCCCTCCAGCCACGACTTCTTTTTTCATGGCAGACCAGGTGTTTATCAGCTGTGTTAAGAAGAGTTCCAATGACATCTGTTATATAAAGTTGTAACGACAAGCTACATCTATTGGCAGACCTACTCAGTGGCCTAATGGTTAGAGTTTCTGTCCTGAAATCGGTAATTTGTGAGTTCAAACCTTGGCTGAAAAATGGGACCCATTACTTCTCTGCTTGGCACACAGCATCAAGGGTTGGAATTGGGGGTTAAATCACCAAAAATGATTCCCGGATGTAGCCACTACTGCTCCCCTCACCTCCCAGGGGTTGGAACAAGGGGATGGGTCAAATGCAGAGGACAAATTTCACCACACCAAGTGTAACATACTTTAACTTACATTTCCATCATAATGTGTTAGTGAGCGAGGACGAGCACCTAGCGCCAAATCTTCTTTTGGCAATCCATATTTATTTGTGGCAGGCTGCCATGATTAAATACATGTAGAAAAAAGAAAATATGGAAACACTTATATTGTGCATTTTATATAATCTTAAATGGTGACAAGTGCTCTTATTTGGATCTCGTTACAGTATATTTGACAGGTGTATAAACTGTAATGTTGTGGTTGGTGAGGGTCGTTCCCGTAATACAGGGGTAGGGAATCTATGGCTCTAGAGCCAGATGTGGCTCTTTTGATGACTGCACCTGGCTCTCAGAAAAATCTTAGCTGACATTGCTTAACACGATAAGTAATGAATAATTCCCCTGGTAATCACAGTGTCAAAAATAACGTTCAAAATATAAAACATTCTCATGCATTTTCATCCATCCATCCGGTTTCTACCGCACCTGTTCAAAAAGTCGCATTAATGGTAAGAAGTATTTTATTAATTTTTGGTTACCCTGAAAATAACAATGTTATTAAAAAGAATAAGAGACTTATTATACTCTAAAAATGTTGTTCTTTCTTAAAAATGCATGCATATAGTTGTATTCAGTGTAAAAAAAAAAAAAAAATGATATCGCTCTCACGGAAATACTTTTAAGAATATTTGGCTTGTATGGCTCCCTCAGCCAAAAAGGTTCCAGACCCCTGCCATAATAGCTCAATTCAAGGCTGATAATAATACAATCTGCAGCCTGACAGACACTTACTGTGAAACCATAAGTGCCTCTGCCTCAGTAAAAGCATACTTCCATTATTTAATTAGCTTCACTTCTATGAGTAAATTGTTCTGTGCATTCTGTAAAATAGATGTTTAGGGGGTCAGGTGTAACATTTTATTAGCAAAAAGGAGTGTCCCTTTTATGCACACGCACTGTTAATTGCATGTTGTTTTATTTTATTACTCTAAAATAATATTTGTCTTGTGGTTGTTTTTATCGACGCAACTGCACACGTCATGCTTACACAAACACACAGATGCACCTCTCCCTCCATTAATTCCTTCATTCAATCCATCCTTGCCTCATTAGCAAATCATGCATGAGGAGCCATTTTTATTCGTTTTTTTTATGCCTGTACTAATCCTACTGGTGTGGCTTTTCATAGTAATGGTGGACTTGCCGAATAAGAGTAAGAATGGAAACAAGAAGTATACAGTACATATGGTGTAAATAGAGTGCCAGCGATTGGTAAGGCAGGGTTAGGCTGAGAACACTTGAACAGACAGTGGACGATGATGATGATTATAATAATGGCCTAATATGAAGTGAGTCATGCTTTAATCCACGGCCTTGAAGCTGTTTGTTTCCACACACACACACACACACACACACACACACACACACACACACACACACACACACACACACACACACACGATATAATAAAGACAAAACATGCAGAGTTTCAGGTAGATGCCCCCGGTCCTCTACGCCCTTTAAAGACGTCATGGTCTTTACCATGAATTGATTAACGTGGACCCCGACTTAAACAAGTTGAAAAACTTATTCGGGTGTTACCATTTAGTGGTCAATTGTACGGAGTATGTACTGAACTGTGCAATCTACTAATAAAAGTATCAATCAATCAATTAATCAATCAATCAAAGTCAGCTTGTGTGCAGACTGTCCAAATGTGTCTGTTTCACAGCACATAGTACTGCCAAAGATATTTAGGTTGATGTGTGTGTGCATGCACGCGCGCTTGTCTGTGTGTTAGCCACAGCTGCGGGGTAAAACCAATGAAGGTGTGTTACCCTTTTCGCTGTTGAGCCGTGCCCTGAGTGGTTGGTTTCTTCCTGCCTTGTGCTCTGTCAAAACCATTTGCATGCCAGAAAATTAGGTTTCTCATTTGAAATAAAAAAAAACTGAGGTAGAGTGCTGTAATAAAATCATCTTGATGTCAGTACTCTTTGTGATAACCAAGCAAATATGACAGCAGACTAATCTGATCGCTGTTTTTATCGATAATGCATTGAAATTAAATAAAAATCAGAACTATTTTCCCCTTGATTACAAAAAAGTAGAACATTTTTTTCGTATGGTATAGTAACAATTTACAGTATTAAATATGTTATAAAAACATTCTAAATGTGTGTATTGTGTTTTATATATATATATTTGTATTTTTTTTTTTTTACAAAACCTTACTCTTCATTAACCACTCGCCTGTTCCTCCTCAGGTTTAACGTGTCGCCATGACAACAGAGGCAGGCTCCGAGACGGAGGTGAAGGAGAACGCGGAGGAAAAGTCAGCTGCCCGGCTCGACCAATCAAAGAAGGCCACAGAGGACACCAAGGAAGTGGTAGAGGAGGGTGAAACGGAGAAGGAGAAAGAGGGCAAAGGAATTACTCGCTATTTGCCAACATGGTTTAAGAAGCAGAAGTCTCAAAGCCAGGTGCACACCCATGTCTATTTTGTGTTCTCTAAACAAGACACTTATGTATTGTTGTCACCTTGGCTCCAATCTCTAAATGGTGTGTTGTTTAGACCTCCCCAACCAAGGAGGACCAACCTGTCAGTAAGGGGACTCAAGAGGAGGCGCAAGTCCCTGAAGTCAACGGTCACGCAGAGGAGGTGGAAGAGAAGGAGCAAGTGAAGAAAAAAGAATCCGAGTCCCATTCCAACGCCAGCGCTGACACAGAGGTAAAGATCCTCGATACACATAAAATAGTAATACTGTGTAATATAAAAATATTCTTTACCATTTGGTCTTTAAAATCGTAATTTAACATTTTCAAGTTACAATTTTTATTCAGTGTTTGAAAAAAAAATTAAAACATTTTTTTTTAGCACATGATCATTTAAAAACACTAATGGAAATATTTTTCTGATATTGCTCCTATCTATTAAAAAACAAAATATTTAGTGTGTCTGTGTAGCTGAACTTTTTTTTCCTCACACAAATTGGAGACTAATAAATCTGTGCGATTTTAAAGGGGTCATATTATGATGTTTTTTTTCTAATTTTAAAACACTTCCTTTTGTTCTACATAACATATAATGGTGGTACTTTGGTATAAATTTTGCATAGATTATGTTTCACAGACCGTTTTCAAGCTGCTTATGGACCGTATCTTAACAATGTGCAGTTTTGTGGATGGTCTTATTTACGTGGCTTCAATGAGGATTCACAACCTTATCTTTTTGAAGCTGAATGAACGAAGGATAAACTGCTGCTTCTAGAAGCCAGTACAAAGTAGAGGGTGAAACATCGGCGCAGATGGAAGCCCATAGAGTGAGGTGAAATCGACTCGAAACTGCAAATGCTGAATTTGAAGATACGCTATTTCAATCAATCAATCAAAATGTATTTATATAGCCCTTAATCACACGTGTCTCAAAGGGCTGCACAAGCCACAACGACATCCTCGGCTCAGATCCCACATGAGGGCAATAAAAAAAATCAACCTTTTGGGTTAAGTGAGAAACCTTCGACATAAATGGCGTGCTTACCCCAAATAAACCCGAACAAATGTCCCCAGCCATCTGGACCAAAGAGACAACTGTCCATCGAGTGAGTCACACTTTATATTGAACATGCTACACACAGCATGACATGTGTATCATGACACACAGCATATGTACAAACAAAACAATAAATGTGGGCTAATAATTTACAAATACTGCAATATGATTGTTGATGTTTTTCAGTTAGTACAAATTGGTGTACTATTACATTATGTTGTGCATTGCGAACTCAAACGCGTTTTGTGCTGACGTAGAAGCCAGCTTATCTCCTGCCGTAGTTAGCTTTTACGGCTAATATCAAAGCACGCCAATGTGTTACCACGCTAGAAAGATAGTTCCTCAGTCACTACGTTTCCAGGCACTGAACTAGTCTGAATTCTCAGTTGTTTTGATTTGTTGTTGATTTTCACACCTATGTGTGAAGTCCAAGTGTCCAAGCACTCTCTCTATTGCGATTATTGGTCATAGACCAGGTGCCTTCCATACACGGAGTTAAGGGGTGGGGGGGGGGCACTATTTCCTTTGAGCTCGGTTAAATGAATTCCTTTTCCCGTTGACCTATGATGTCACACTAGCCATTTGCCGATGCTTACAACTTATTTTAACTGATGTCCGTTGTAATATCGGGACATATTACAAATAATATGTTTCTAATGGCTATTCTAATGTTAAAAAGCAAACAGCATCAAGAAATGATCTTGGATTGCGCTACGAACATGATGCTACTACCAAGAATGTATCTAGGCGGATGCAGGGTGGATGCAATGAAAGATCGACGGAATAGTTTTTTTGTAGGAAATTTTGAACCAAAATCATGGAAACAAAACTTTTGAATATCTTAAAGTTCATCTAAAAGGCTTTGATTGATGTAAGGAGTTTTAGATTAGAAGGAAACGACCATACGTGCCCTGACTGATTTCCAGAGGAAGGTTGCTATTGTTCTGGACTATCTTGCCCAATGTGCGGAAAATGAATCAGTTGGTATGCACAAATGCAGCGTGAAGAGGTCTGTGTACGGTTTTAATATACCTGCTTCATTCTATTTCATCTCATCCGTATTTTGTTCGGGAGTCTGAATTAAGCCAGAATTCTACACTTACTTCAAAAACGTTGTTTCTTTTTTTCTACTATGGATGCATTTCAAAATTTTTGTTCTTTTAATTTATGATGCAAATGAACAGTCTCCCTGTATAATACTAAGGGTCCTCTCCTGCCACACATTCTACCTCCTCGAGAGATCTGATTTCCAATCGTATAGTCCAGGTGTATTAGTCTGACTTTTCAAAAACTGGACAATATCGGATTAAGGTGTTTCCATGGGCTGTAGGAGGCTTATATAGAGCCGAACTATTTGAGAAGTCAGACTAATTTAGTGCATGGGCACATACCATGAATTGATATATGTGGACCCCGACTTAAACAAGTTGAAACACTTATTCGTGTGTTACTATTTAGGATAGGATAGATCAATCAATCAATCAATGTTTACTTATATAGCCCTAAATCACTAGTGTCTCAAAGGGCTGCACAGACCACCACGACATCCTCGGTAGGCCCACATAAGGGCAAGGAAAACTCACACCCAGTGGGACATCGGTGACAATAATGACCCAGTGGGACGTCGGTGACAATGATGACTATGAGAACCTTAGAGAGGAGGAAAGCAATGGATGTCGAGCGGGTCTAACATGATACTGTGAAAGTTCAATCCACAATGGATCCAACACAGTCGCGAGAGTCCAGTCCAAAGCGGATCCAACACAGCAGCGAGAGTCCCGTTCACAGCGGAGCCAGCAGGAAACCATCCCAAGCGGAGGCATATCTTTATTGTCATTGCACAAGTACAACAAAATTTAATTTTCGGCACAGTCCCGCTAAGAACAGACATACGTTACAGTGAGGGACAAGACAAGACCGCCAACGGATCAGCCACTTACGGCGCTCCTTAAAAAGTGGTCAATTGTAGTGGTCAATTGTACGGAATATACTGTACTGTGCAATCTACTTAAAAAAATTTTCAATCAATTAATCAAATACTGAGTGTTTGCTCTTACAATAACAATGTCGCTACAGTTTGGTTATTATACCATCCATCCATCCATCCATCTTATTCCGCTTATTCGAGGTCGGGTCGTGGGGGCAGCAGCCTAAGCAGGGAAGCCCAGACTTTCCTCTCCCCAGCCACTTCGTCCAGATCTTCCTGGGGGATCCCGAAGCGTTCCCAGGCCAGCCGGGAGACTTAGTCTTCCCGTCGTGTCATGGGTCTTCCCTGTGGCCTCCTATCGGTTGGACGTGCCCTAAACAACTCCCTAGGGAGGCATTTGGGTGGCATCCTGACCAGATGCCCGAACCACCTCATCCGGCTCCTCTCGGTGTGGAGAAGCAGCGGCTTTACTTTGAGCTCCTCCCAGATGGCAGATCTTCTCATCCTATCTCTAAGGGAGAGCCCCGCCACCCGGCGGAGGAAACTCATTTAGGCCGCTTGTACCCGTGATCTTGTCCTTTCGATCACAACCTAAAGCTCATGACCATAAGTGAGGATGGGAACGTAGATCGACCGGTGAATTGAGAGCTTTGCCTTCCGGCTCAGCTCCTTCACCACAACAGATCGATACAACGTCCGCATTACTGAAGACGCTGCACCGATCCGCCTGTTGATCTCATGATCCACTCTTCCCTCACTCGTGAACAAGACTCCGAGGTACTTAAACTCCTCCACTTGGGGCAGAGTCTCCTCCCCAACCCGGTTGGTTATTATACAGGTTACGGAACTTAAAAGAAGCATTGGTGACGGGTTTTGAATGCATTTTTGATGTGATTTAGCGGTATAATTGATTTCTCCCTTTAGCTGCATTGCTAACTACCTAGAACGAGACTATTTTTACAAGTTAGAATGCAAAAAAACACTTGTCTTCTCTCTCATAGTGATTGTGAACGATAGGAAAAATTCCCCCAAAAAAGAGCAGTTAAAGTACATGAACAATATTGTTCTTGATATTCTTTCAGGAGTGGTAACATGATGTCACCATGTCATTTGTTATTAAATAAACTAATAAAAAGGCTAAAACGTATATTTATAAACTTTAGTATTAATTTATAAATATGTTTTGCATTTACCTACTCCTTTCTGGACACGTTGAGCTTTGTTAAGCATGTTGGAAACAAATAAATTACCTTTGCTATTACTTTTTACATTAAATAACATTTTCACCTTGAACATTCTGAAAATTCACAAGCACACATTTACATTTTTGCTCAAATGATTAATTGTCCAAAAGGAGTTGGAAGAAACTGAGGTTGTCTGGTCCGACCCCTGTTCCATTTTAAAGTGATTCTACTGGAAGTCACATGAGCAAGCACTTGACAGGGCTTAATAAACGCACTAAAGATAAGAAAAGAAAAGAAAGTCATGTAATTGTTTAAGTATGCATTTGTGTAAATACCAATGCCTGAATGTGAACCCAGCACTTCACTTTGGTGCTGAATGATGGATAAAGCTCTTCTGCTAACTAAATAGACTGGGGTTTATTAGCTGCATTGCAAGATTTGATATCTGCCAAGGAACATCCTACAACCCTTTTAGGTTAACAGGATTTTCTTATTTCATGTGCCCTGTACTGTATTCAAGCGTAAAAACAATACTTTTTGTGGCTTTGAGTACCTCCGATTATTACTTTATGGTGTGCATTTTGCAACAGGTTCAGTGAAAAATCACAAGTGAAACCAGCGTATAAGGGAAAGGTATGAATACAGATTGGTCTTTGTGCAGATGAAAAGTTATAAACAGCATATTTTGCTGGACGAGACACCCACTCAGACTCTTGTGTTTTATCCAGTGGTCACAATAAGCCACCCAGGCCCACCCTAGTATGACATCAACTTCTCAGCCAGCGAACCGAAAACAAACACCCGCACCATTCTAGAAGCCAACACAGACACAGTGCTGAGAAGACTCTCATCCAACTGTTTTCTTTGTGCTACAACAGCCCGCCGGGGAAGAAAAAGTGGAGGAAAGCGCCCAAAAAAGTCTCGAGAGCACAGAGGAGACTCAAGAAGTAGCTGAGAAGGAGGAAGACAAGAAGGAGGTAGAAAAGGACAGAGGCCAAAGCCAAACTTCCATTTTCCAGTCACCGCTCCGTTTGGTGAGGAAGAACAAGATGAAACTGGTGGTGTGCCACGTGACCCTGCTGGATGGGTCGGACTTCACCTGCGAGGTTGAAGTAAGACGAGCACAACACATTACATCGTTATACTGCTTTGATTATACTCAATGAGTAATTCCACAAGTGTTTGATTGTTCATCAATAACTTGTGCTGCTCGATTCATGATCATGTGATCAAAGGCTACACAGTGAAGAACATATTCATAAAGTAAGGCCTGGTTTGGGCTGCTTTTGTGACATATTCCATGATCTAACTTAAATATAAATGGTGTCTGCTGGGTTTAATATGGATTTTATTTTCCCATTTCATTTCAGTTACTTGCTTAGGTTTTGCCAAAAGCTTTTAAAGTATACTTTTAAAGGGAACTATGATGGTTGTAATCTACATTTGAGACACTTTCTTGTGGTCTAGATTATATGTATTAGATATATTGTAGTGTAAGTCTTGTGTAAATTTTGTTCCACGCTCACATTTATAACTCGCTTTCTGAGTACGTCTGTAAACCGTTCATATGTGGAGGCATTTCCTTTAGATTGCAAATGAAATCCTCCATGCCCCACACTCTCCAAAAGTATCATAAATTATCATTTGATAATTTACACTTTCAATTACACAAAGACAAACATCACCAATATCTTTTTTTTAGACATGGTTGAAAATAAACTTTGTAAACAATATATACATTTACTGTCCAGAGCATTAGGTACACCTTTTACAATGCTGCTTTAGAAAAGCTGCATTTACCAGCATTTATCTCAATGCACACTGGTGTTCTTAGATGATATTGACAATAATACTTAATCTTGCCTTTTTGTTTGTATTTTTCTTCAGACAAAGTAGTAATGTTGCAAAAATGTTGTCTTTTTTGTCTAAGTTTCACAACTAATCCAATTTCTTACTGACCCATTCTGACCCAGTCCTGTTTAAAAAAAAAATTCAAAGTAAACACGGACGCATTTATTTTATAGGCATCAGAGCAGGTGGATTAGCATGAAATAACATGAAGGAATGACGCACAAAGGTTCAGCTAATAGTCTCGGCACAGCAGAGGGGGAGGAGGTTGGCAGACAGCATATACTACGATGGCTACATGATGTGATTTCAGAGTGTGTCCACCGAGGCTGAGGGGCGTGGCTTACTGGCTGTTCTGTTTGTCAGCACCAATATCATGTTTGCATGTAAGTTTGACATCTTGCTAATCAGACTATTAAGAGAAAAATCATGCCAAGAAGCGCTGTAGTACTCAGTGTGAGTCAACATTGGGGGGCAAATGTGAGCAGCAGTTGCACGTGGACCATCTCTTTTCTGAAAAGAAGGCTGCGGTTTTTGTTTTTTTAGCAACAAGTAAGATGCAAGAAAAAAAAAAATGCTCGAATGAATGAATGAATGAATGAATGTGGCTGTCAATATGGAAGATTATAAGAGCAAGTTTCAAACTGGGCTTTCAGGCAAAACAGAAGGTAATCATAATTTTGCAACAAAGTACATTTTCCTGCTGAAGGATAGGTGCATGTACTTCACATACAAATACAATGTAAGACCCCAAATTATTTTTTATTTTCATAGAAGTAAATAAATAGGATAGGCCTATTAGTACTATTTATTGACAACATTAATATGGGAGTGAATTATTCAATTTACGTTAATAAGCAACCTGTAATAACAGAGATTACAGCATATACATTTAAAGTTTAAATGGGTTATTTTATGTACATTTAAAACAGTTAATTATTGTTTACATAACATGAAATGTTGGTTCTTTGTCCACATCCCACTCCCTCACGCTGACGAAAACGTTGTCTCTGCCATTTTTGTAGATAAGTACTGGAACATATCTTTCATTAAAATTATATTAACTGTAAAGGGCAACAGTGATGAATTTTAGTATACATCCATATATGTATTAGCCAGTCAGACCCTCAGCAGAAAGGAACCGAAGTAGAAACTTCAGAACAAAGGCTTGAAATGATCGCATCTCAATAGTCTGTCTGTAGTCCCGTTTTTCTAATCCTCAGAGAATATTGCATATCATAGCTTGTTTATCTCTGTTGATAAACATGCATTTCGGTCTCTAGTACCCTACTATATATTTGCAGTTTTGTAATGCAGTACAGTTGTAATCTTTGTCAAAGTTGGGTCAAATCTTTGCAAAAAAACTCCAAATGCTTCAATGTCTTAGCTGGCATAAAGGACATCGCAGGTCACTGTTTTACAAAAGAATGACATACAGTACCGTAGTTGTAATATCTGCATTCTGTCTTTTTAACACTTGTGCGGGTAGAGTTTACGTTTGAGTTTAAGTGAACCAAACTGCACCAGAGTTTTTTGGCAAGCATTCCGAGGTTCATCTCTTGAGTGTTCTTGGCCCGCTTTTTTGGTCAACACCACGGTCCAGATGATTGCGTTCACACTTGATCAAACAAACCGTACTAGTAGAGTGTTGAAAGTAATAGAAGTGTTATAAAATATAATGAGCTTTTTGATTGTTGTGTTTGTGCGAGTATCTTCATCAAAAATGTCATCACTAATTGGATCTGTATGTGTGTATGTGGGCGCTTGTTTTAGTACCTATTCAAACTTCCTAAATTGTTGGAATAGCCCCTTACATTGTTTGGGTGGGTCTGAAGGGATAAATGTAAAGCATGGTGTGGGGTAGGGGGGTTTGTCTGGAGAACACACATTTAGAAGATTATGTGGGAGGGAAGTCCCCACAAGATTAGTTTTTACATCTGCTATTCACCACTAAGCACAGGTGTTAGATTCTTTTAGACTATTACATTGATATTGACTTTTTACGTGATTTATTATACTGACAATTTTAAACTAAGTGCGTTTGATAAGCCATACTGTTTAATAATGTTTTTAATTGTAAGCCTCTGTTTTATGCGTCTGTAGCTTTAATACCAATAATGTAACGTTGCGGTGGGACAAGAAGACGGCAGAGGAACGATGACGTCGTAAACAGTCAGCGTACTTATTGACAGCTTAGTTTGTAAGTGAGATGTGTATTTAACCAAAGAGATGTAGTGTGACAAGTTTCTGGGAGGCAATCGGGAGGTGGAGGTCCAAAGCCCTTGGCCCGAAGCAGCACCTGCTGTCCGGGCTGGTAGTCGGGAGCCGGGATGCGCCGCCGGTTGGCATTGCGACACATCCTAACAGACGCCTTCAATAGGGCAGCACGGGCGGACCTCCACACTCTGCGGCATCGTCTCAGGTGGGCCCGGGTGGAAGGAGTTGCCACCTCAATCTCCTGGAAGAGAAACAAGGGAGGTTGAAATCCCAGCCAGCACTCATATGGAGACATACCAGTAGCTGCGCAGGTCAAGGAGCTGAACGAGTACTCCACCCATGGAATAAACTTACTTCAGGAGTTAGGCTGTTGTGCAGCCATACAGCGCAGCATGGTCTCCACACCCTGGTTCTCCCTCTCTGCTTGACCATTGCTTTGGGGGTGGTAGCCGGAAGTCAGACTGACCTAGGCCCCAATGCCCTTGCAGAGAGCCAGCCAGAACCGAGAAATGAATTGAGGTCCACGATCAGAGACAATGTCGGAGGGGATACCGTGGATCCTGACCACGTGCTGGACCAGCAGGTCAGCGGTTTCAGCACCGGATGGAAGCTTGGGCAAAGGAATAAAGTGTGCTGCCTTGGAAAACCTGTCGATTATAGTGAGGTTGGTAGTCCACGAGGCACTGGTCGAATGGCGACATTGGCTGGAGGGGGCCAAGCATCCGTTCCTAGTCCTGACCGACCATCGCAACCTCATCCACATTCGAGTGGATAGTGGTGTTACCTCTAGAGGTGGGAAGTCCTGTGATGAAATCAACAGTAATGTGGGACCAAAGTCGACTGGGGATGGGAAGAGGGTGTAAGAGGCCGGCAGGAGGGCTGTGGCTTGGGCGCAGACGCTGCAGGCGGCGACAAACTCCCAGGTATCCGCCTCCATGGTAGGCCACCAAAAACGGCGTCGGATAAAGCCTAGTGACCTATGGACTCCGGATGACAGGTAAACACACTTGAATGAGCCCAATCAAGTACTTTGGCCTTTAAAGGTTCTGGGACGAACAGCCTATTAGGGGGTCCGTTTCCGGGACCAGGGTCGGAACGTAGGGCCGTCTTGATCAGGCCCTCGATCTCCCAAGTTACCATCCCGATGATGCGGTTAGGGGGAAGGATGGTCTCGGAGGTAGACTTAACGGTTGGTTCCTCAGAGAAGATTCAAGAAAGAGCGTCCGCCTTGCCGTTACGTGAACCAGGTCTGTATGTGAGAATGTAGTTGAATCGACAGAAAAATTGTGCCCAGCGAGCTTGCCTGTCATTCAGTCTATTAGCGGATCGAATGTGGATGAGGTTGCGATGGTTGGTCAGGACTAGGAACGGATGCTTGGCCCCCTCCAGCCAATGTCGCCATTCGACCAGCGCCTCGTGGACTACCAACCTCACTATAATCGACAGGTTTTCCAAGGCAGCACACTTTATTCCTTTGCCCAAGCTTCCATCCGGTGCTGAAACCGCTGACCTGCTGGTCCAGCACGTGGTCAGGATCCACGGTATCCCCTCCGACATTGTCTCTGATCGTGGCCCTCAATTCATTTCTCGGTTCCCTGCATCGTAGTTTCTCTCGGCTGGAAAGAGACGTCTAGAAAAGTATGCACATGGGTGCAACACATTATTCCCACTGGAACGTTGGGACAAGACTGCCCCAATCCCGGAGTCAGAAGTGCCCACTTCAACCGTGAACGGCACCTCCGGGTCAGGGTGTACGAGAAGGGGGGCGGAACTGAAAGTCCTCTTGAGGTTCTGGAACGCCAAGTCTGCCTCCTTGTTCCACATAAATGCAGTGATCGTAGATGTTAGTGCATGGAGAGGTGCAGCTACCTTACTGAAGTTGAGGATGAATCGATGGTAAAATCCCGCATAGCCTAGGAATCGCCTCAGTTCAGTACGGGTGTTTGGTTTAGGCCACTTCCTCACTGCCTTGACCTTCTTGGGGTCGGCTCGGATGTTACCCCTCTCTATGATGTGGCCAAGGAAGTTAACAGAAGATGAATGGAACTCACATTTCTCTGCCATGACGAACAAGCGGTTCTCAAGGAGGCGCTGTAGAACCTGTCGGACATGCTGCTGATGCTCCTGCATGTTGTGACAGAAGACCAAAATATCATCCAGGTAAACAACCACAAATTTCTCAAGAATGTCTCTTAAGACGTCATTAACAAGAGCTTGAAAGACAGCTGGGGCCTTGGTCAGGCCGAAGGGCATGACCCGGTACTCGAAGTGGCCAACGTGTGTGTTGAAGGCTGTCTTCCACTCATCCCCATTCCTAATCCGGACAAGATGGTAAGCATTGCGGAGGTCCAGTTTGGTGAATACTGTTGCAGGAGCAAGAGGTTCGAAGGAGGAGCTCATGAGTGGAAGGGAATACCGGTTCTTGACTGTGATGGCGTTGAGTCTTCGGTAGTCGATGAAAGGGCGTAGGGAGCCATGTTTCTTGCGGACATAGAAAAATCTAGCGGCTACCGGTGACTTGGTGGGAGTGATGATCCCTGAAGAGAGTGATTCCGTGATATAGTCAGACATAGCCTTCTTCTCGGGTATGGACAGGTTGTACAGGCAGCTAGAAGGAAGTACCTTATCAGGTACGAGATCAATGGCACAGTCGTACGGTCTGTGCGGGGATAGGGATAGTGCCCGGGCTTTACTGAATACGGCTGCTAGGTCATGGTAAACACCGGTGACCCCAGACAGGTCAGATGGGGGTGACTTGAGCTTGGGGTTCTCCGAGACGGGGGATGCTGCCTTGAGACAGTTAGCATGGCATGGCGTGCTCCAGGATAGGATTCTCCCAGAGATCCAGGAAATATGGGGGTCATGCTGGCGAAGCCAAGAACGGCCGAGGACATGAGAAGCGACAGGGGCATTGAGGATCAACAGGCTAATCTGCTCTGTGTGGTTGCCGGACAGGGTTAGTGTAAGCAGTGCTGTACGGTGAGTGATGGGTCCCAGGGGATGTCCGTCCAAGGCCTGAGCTGGTAGAGACTTGTCCAGAGGCAGAAGCTCAATCCCGGCTTGACGGGCGAAATCACGGTCCAGGAAATTCTCATCTGCTGAATCTCCCGAATCCAAATATGCTCCCACCTTCAGTCCTCTTGATTTCCAAGACAGCATTGCGGGGAAAATGATGGCAGGGTCACTGCGGCTCTGGGTAAATGTGGCGTGGCTCACAAGTACTCCCCTTACTTGTGAGACTGGTCTTTTGGTCGTGTGGGGCAGGTCAGGATCATGTGACCCGCACAACCACAGTAGAGGCAGAGGCGTTGACGGAACCTCCTCTCCCGTTCCTCCGTGGCCAGTCGTGTTCTGCCCAACTGCATGGGTTCCACCCAGTTGGTTGGTGCGGGGAGAAACCCAGACTGGTCCACCAAGTGGGCGCCTTCATCCCGACCTCCAGCCACGGTAGGGGAGTAAGAAGCGGTTCGGGTCTCCCACACCGGCCGTCTGGTCCTCTCACGGACTGCAAGTCTTCGTTCGGCTGCTTGTTCCTTGAGTCTCTGGTCCATAAGTAGGGCCAGCTGAATGAGGTCATGGTAGGAGGCAGGTCGGTCCCGCAACAATCCGTCCTTTAAACTGCCCTAAACTCAGCGCGAAAAGCCGCATAGTTCATGCTAAGATCAAGGTTGTGGTCCACAGCTGCTGTGGCCCACTAGAGAGCCTTTCCGGTCAACAAAGAAAAAATAAAGGCAATCTTGGCCCCGTCAGAAGTGTAATGGGAGGGCTGATGACGAAATACCATGTCACACTGGACAAGGAAACCACGACATAGCTCAAAAATCCACTTCGAAAGCCTTAGGGCTAGCGATCTTCGGCTCGCAGGATGACGGGGGCTGCATGGGGGCTGCCGCGGCAGGGGCGTCTTGTACGAGTTCCGGGGGAGCGGCAGAGCTCGGGGAGATCAAGTCCAGTCGAGCCAACATGTTAACAAAAGCAGCATCCAGCTTATTCTCCAGAACACAAAAGCGCTCTTGGTGCTGCTGGAGTGCCGTGTGCATGGCTGCAACATTTGGTACAGGGGAGCCTCGGGAGGGGAGCGGGGTACGTGCCGCGTCTTTGCCATCTGGTTCTGACATGGCAAGAACGTACTGTGACGTTGCAGCGGGAGAAGAAGACGGCAGAGGAACGATGACGTCGTTAACTGTCAGCGTATTTATTGACAGCTCAGTGTGTAAGTGAGATGTGTATTTAACCAAAGAGATGTAGTGTGACAAAGTGTGAGACTTATCTGGGTACTGTTGCCAGAGGGTGTTGAGGATCCGTGTTGGGATCCAGGCGGAAGTCCAGCAAGGAGCAAGGCAGAATCGAGCATTGGGAGGCAGTCGAAAGATCAAGAGCAGGAGCTTGATTTCGTGGTCGTTAGGCAGGCGTGAGGTCGATGTCCAGGAAGGCAAGGGAAAATCCACGGGAGGTCCAAGGTGACGAGACGCACAACTCGACGACAAGGAAGGATGGCGGGAGGCTGGAAGATGACACAACACAGGAGACAATGAGCACGACAGGAAAGGAGCACAGGGAAAGAGAATGCACATGTAGAAAAGCTAGATACGTGTGGGCTTACTGTACTGGGTACGTGAAGCTACGTTCTCGCGTCGGATTTCAGGCTGCGTTTGCTCTTGAAGGCAGATCGCTCGTCATGGTCAGGTGTGTAGTTTGGTGAGTGTCTGCAGGTGCGAGGAGGCGCACCCGCAGCGGAGAGAGAGCGCATGTGGGCGTGGTCCGTGGTGTGCTTGTCCGGACGCCCAGCAGGAGGAGACACAGCAGGAAGAGAGGCAGCAGGAGTGTGACCCATAACAAATAAGCTGTGTTTGTCCAAGACAAGTGTATGTCTCCAAGAAGCGATATTGTGTACCTAATCCACTTTTGACAGTACCTCAGAATACAAGTTTAATTGGTTCTGAAAATGGATCCAGCCATCCATTTTCTATTGCGTGTCCCTCTGTGATACGCTGGATCCTATCACTGCTGGGCAGAAAGTACTGTTCGTGCCTTAAAAAACATGTACTGAAACACAGTTTGGATAAATTCAAATAAATTTAATTGGTGGTTGGCCGCCCAAAACATCACAATTTTAACATATAACTTGCATTTTAAATAAAAAACAACTTTTGGATAACAACTATTGCATTAATACCCATACAATAGAATGTAGTCAGCAAACAACTACAGAAGTTTTCTAAGTTTTAATATACAGTATTTACTTTGGAGAGTGGACTTCTACGGTATTTCCTTCCAACTGCTATTCCGTCAAACACACCATCAGCTGCTTCTACATATTTTTTCGGATAAATGACCGCCTTTTAAGTATTATTTTAATTAAAAAAAAATATATATATATATATATATATACAATATATTGTGGCGTTATCGATTTATTCGGCTTCAATATGGTGCAAAAGAGCAGTGCTACACTCAAACTGCTTCACCAAGTTAGCTAGCTCACGCTTTCATGTTTTTGATGATTTCTATCTTTAATTCATTAATTATCATTCTATTTTTTCTTCCCAGCACTGTCCTTCACACTCACGTTCTTCCTTCACGTACTTGGAAAAACAAAGTTATGTCCATCTCTAGCTACAAGCTAATGCTAACAAATAAGACCAGATGTTTTGGTCGTGTTTTTACAGGGTTTACTGTGACATTCTCTATTAAAAACATGATTCAAATACTATCCTTAGTTCCCCCAATGACTGAATAAAAACAAAATAAATAAATATAAAACCAATATAAAAACAATATCAAAATAAATATGATTAAAAACTATTTTAAAGGGTAAAACCAATTCAAACAATAAATAGAAATAAACATTTAAAAACAGAGGACCACACAACTCACATAGTCTTAAAAGCCAGAGTTTAGTTTAGTTTATTTAGTTTAGTTTATTAAGTATCCTCACTTGTCTACACCGCAGTAGAGACTTTGGAATAAAAGTGGGTCTTAAGGCGAGACCTAAAACACTCCTCTGTGAGAGCAGTTCGAACATGGAGGTGCAGAGTGTTCCAGGGCTGACCACAGAAAAGGCCCTGTCTCTTCTGGTTTTAAGTCTCGTCTTGGGCACCACGAGCTGGAGCTGGCTCTCGGACATCAGGGCGCACGCATGAGTGTAAATTTGGATGAGGTCCGAGATATGATGAGGTGCCAGTCCATGCAAAACTTAAAACCCAACAGCAAAATTTTAGAATCATATCTAAAATGAACAGAGAGCCAGTGCAAAGTCTCAAGAATTGGGGTTATATGCTCGCGTTTCCTGGCCACTGTTATAAGTCGTGCTGCCGCGTTCTGGACTAAATGCAACGGGCAGAGAGCTTTTTGGCTAATGCCAGCACAAAGTGCATTGTAGTAGTCCGGGCGACTTGAAATAAAAGCATGCACCACTTTTTCAAAAAGGTGATAAAAGATAGAAACGGTTTTACTTTTGCTAAAAGACGAAGATGATAAAAACACGATTTTAAAACACCATTGACTTGTTTGTCACGTTTAAAATCACTGTTTATAGTGATTAACAATAACAATTAGCTGAGAGACAGCTCTTATACTGAGAAACTTGTAAGCTGACACTTTCATCCTGACGTTCCACTCTATACACTTTGTAACAACTTCAATGTAATAGATGCCATATATAACATACATGTGACATACATGATCAAACCTACATGCCCACGTCTGCAAGTGGCCGACATAGAGTTGGCAGAGCTGTATATAAAGCCTGAGATAGGAGGTCTTTCAATCACAATGCATCGGCATGCTGCTTCTCTCAAAAGTTGAGCGATTGGACTTTTCTCGTGTTTGGTATTCATAAACAGGTTGAATGGACATGCATTCCTGTTACATTATCATCAAACAGTCAGTTGTCCATAATGGAGGACATTTAAAATAATGGAAATGATAGAGCTCAAAGAACTAACAGCCTCCTCCACACAAGAGTGATTATATTTTAGAGTATAATAATATTTAATTTTAATTTAAGGCACTCGTAGCCATTTTCCAAAATGTACGGTGTGTCAACGCCTGTGCCTACCGTTGTTTGGACAGAAGCAGCTTTGTCCTCCCAACAGGGAACGCTGAAACTGCAACAACTGCTATTGTCCTATACACACACACAATCTCACACGCGCACATGCACACACGCTTGGATACACAAGCATCCATCCATCCATCCACACAGTGGCATAGTGGGGCTAGCAGAGGGAGAGATGCACAATGCATTCCAGAGATTAAACTTTTACATTATGAGACCGCCAACAAACAATCATTCATGTTCTATGCTTATTACCTACTGATCACAAACATTTTCTTGAGTAATTGCTCAATAAAATATAGTGGCCTCCACCCTAATACACACAAATAAATCTAATACACATAAATTAATTTAATACACACTAATTGCTGGGTGTGTCCTACAATTGAATAACCACTGCACCTCAAAAAGAAGACTCCATTTTCCCAATTCCTCAAAACATTGCAACTTTTCAGGGAATTCCAGCAATTCTGCATCAATCACAGAAAAAACCCACAAAAGCCAGAGAGACTCTCTAATTAACAACTACTCCCAATGGATGACTGGTACTCTCTGCAGTGTTTTATGATTATTTCTGATATGATGAAACTACTTTATTGATAACGGTTTTCTTTCTGCATCCTCACATTCAGCAGCAAGTGATGCCTGGCTTTAAGGCACGTCAGCACAAACTCAGTCTCACCCAAAGGTTGCGCTGTCTTAGTTGAATTCAAGTGTATAGCACGTTTGCATACAAAAAGGCGCTTGTGTGCTCCACTGAGTAGAAGAACATACTGCAGATATTTTCTACTGGAAAAAAAGTAGAAGCAGTCTTTTATTCCCATTCCCTTCAATTTCAGCACGCTGCACCAGACGGTCTGTGGTATGCGTCTCTGTCATGCTGCGTGCGTGTGTGCGTGCTTGAGTGTGTGTGTGTGTGTGTGTGCGCGCGTGTGTGAGCAGCATGAATGTGTGCTAAATGTCATTGCTCAGTGTGGAGGATTTTATGGTCACTATTGTTGGAATGTGTCCCCTCTGAAAGCCAGTCCTCAAGGAACTGCGGTGGAGACAGAGATGCATTGATAGATAGATGCTTGGACAGGAAGTAAGCCGCACATAAGAGTAGAACATATGTTCTCTTGTACAAAGCCCGTTTCCATATGAGTCGGGAAATTGTGTAAAATTAAATATAAACGAAATACTATGATTTGCAAATCTCTTTCAACCCATATTCAATTGAATGCACTACAAAGACAAGATATTTGATCTTCAAACTCATAAACTTTTTTTTTAATTGCAAATAAAAATTTAATTAAAATTTCATGGCTGCAGCACGTGCCAAAGTAGTTGGGAAAGGGCATGTTCACCACCGTGTTACATCACCT
This sequence comes from Nerophis ophidion, assembly GCF_033978795.1. Classification (NCBI taxonomy): domain Eukaryota; kingdom Metazoa; phylum Chordata; class Actinopteri; order Syngnathiformes; family Syngnathidae; genus Nerophis; species Nerophis ophidion. The sequence continues at coordinate 48,402,280 of NC_084615.1, forward strand.
TTTCTTTTAACAACATTCGATAAACGTTTGGTAACTGAGGAAACTAATTGTTGAAGCTTTGAAAGTGGAATTCTTTCCCATTCTTGTTTTATGTAGAGGTTTAGTCGTTCAACAGTTACGGGGTCTCTGCTGTCGTATTTTACGCTTCATAATGCGCCACACATTTTCGATGGGAGACAGGTCTGGACTGCAGGCGGGCCAGGAAATTACCAGCATTTTTTTTTTTACGAAGCCACTCTGTTGTAACCTTGTGCTCAATGTGGCTTGGCATTGTCTTTCTGAAATAAGCATCCATGAAAAAGACGGGGCTTGGATGGCAGCATATGTTGTTCCAAAACCTGTATGTACCTTTCAGCATTAATGGTGCCTTCACAGATGTGTAAGTTACCCATGTCTTGGGCACTAATGCACCCCCATACCATCACAGATGCTGGCTTTTGAACTTTGGATGGTTCGCTTACCATTTGGTCCGGATGACACGATTTTGAATATTTCCAAAACCATTTCAAATGTGGACTCCTCAGACCACAGAACACTTTTCCACTTTGCATCAGTCCATCTTAGATGATCTCGGGCCCAGAGAAGCCGGCGGCGTTTCTGGATGTTGTTGATAAATGGCTTTCGCTTTGCATAGTAGAGCTTTAACTTGCACTTACAGATGTAGTGACAAACTGTATTAAGTGACAGTGGTTTTCTGAAGTGTTCCTGAGCCCATGTGGTGATATCCTTTGGAGATTGATGTCGGTTTTCGATACAGTGCCGTCTGAGGGATCGAAGGTCACGGTCATTCAATGTTGGTTTCCGGCCATGCGTGGAGTGATTTCTCCGGATTCTCTGAACATTTTGATGATATTATGGACCGTAGATGTTGAAATCCCTAAATTTCTTGCAATTTCAGTTTGAGAAGCGTTGTTCTTAAACTGTTTGACTTTTTGCTCACTCAGTTGTGGACAAAGGGGTGTACCTCGCCCCATCCTTTCTTGTGAAAGACTGAGCATTTTTTGGGAAGCTGTTTTTTTACCCAATCATGGCCCCCACCTGTTCCCAATTAGCCTGCACACCTGTTGGATGTTCCAAATAAGTGTTTGATGAGCATTCCTCAACTTTGTCAGTATTTATTGCCACCTTTCCCAACTTCTTTGTCACGTGTTGCTGGCATCAAATTCTAAAGTTAATGATTATTTGCAAAAAAAAAATGTTTATCAGTTGGAACATCAAATATGTTGTCTTTGAAGTTGCGATCCGTGACTCAGATCTTCACATGTTTATTTTTCCATCTTTGTTTCATTTTCTTTCTGAACCACTTACTTCCTGTTTAGTCCATCACCATGGTACTCAGCAGTCCACCTGCTACTCCTGGTCCACACACACCTGTTTGTCTAATCACCCTCCTATTTAAGCCAGCCTCTTGGTTAATTTCTTTCTGGGTTCATAGTTTGCTCTCACGCAACTGTACGTCTGGTTTTGATCGTTTGCTTTCAAGCAATTCGTATGTATATTCCCGCTAGCTCTTACACTAGCCATTTGTCTATTCCAGCTCACATGCTGAGGAATTGTTTTTCTGTTTTTTGTGTGCTTTTGTGCCAGCTTAGTTGTTCACTTTTACTTCCTAGTTCTCATACTAGCGTTTTTGGTTTGCCTTTTCTTAAGCTCCAGTGTTTCTGTTCAGAGCTCTCTTTTTGTTAAATAAATCTTTTAAGATCTTACCTTTTTTGTGTTCACGTCAACGCATCCTCGAGGGAATCGAACCCGGCACCTCGATGCCCACCAGTCCTTACAGTATGAACCCAGCAAAAAATTCCTTCGCGTTTGACAGCTGGAAAAAGAATGCCTTTGATATAGGCACTTGGAGAAAGCTTAGAGAACGGGAGGCGGAGATTCGCCATTACGGTGATGTGCCTTCCAAATCCGCTCGCGCTGCCCGCAGCAGTGACGCTTCCACTCCACGACATTTTTTCAGCGAACACAGCAAACTTCAACCCTCCCAGGATTCTCCTCACAAGCCTGGTAATCCTTTTTGTTATAAGTCCAAACATTCTTCCGACTGACATTTCTCCCTCACAGACGGCAGCTGTGACGTCATGTCGATAACGCCTTCCGGTGACGTCACCGAGAATAATTTTTTGGACTATAATTCCCAACCTTTTTCGAAAGGTATTGACTTTAATTTTCTGGACAATATTGATTCACTAAGTCCTCAAGCCCAGCCCAAATCTTTGGGTTTTTCTCCTTTTTCTGAGGGTTCTTCTGGTGATTCTAGTGGGGAGGAGTCTGCCCTCCTCCTAACCTCCCGCCGCCCACCCTTAAAGACCTCTTCACCCGTTAAGGAATGCGTCTGGCATCCGCTGTTTGAAGGGAGGGCTCAGGTTGGCAGCTGTGCTACAGAGGTAGCACAGTTGCAACCTGCTTAGCCACAAATATTACCAGCATCCATCTCAAACCTGGTTCCCACACCAGCTTCTGTCTCTCGCCTGGTTCACACACTAGCACCGAATCCTTGTCTGGTTCTCACGCCAGCAATTGACTCTTGCCTGGTCCTCGCACCAGCACCTGTTCCTATGCTGGAGCCCACTCCAGCACCAGCCCTAAAGCTGGAGCCCACTCCAGCACCAGCTCCAGCTCCAGAGCTGGAGCCCACACCAGCTCCAAAGCTGGAACCCACTCCAGCACCTGCTACTAGGCTGGAGCCTACTCCAGCGCCCGCTCCGGGGCTGGAGCCCATACCTACGACGATTACGCCTGCCTCCACGACGGCGACGACTACGCCTGCCTCCACGACAGCGATGACTACGCCTGCCTCCACGACAGCGATGACTACGCCTGCCTCCACGACGGCGACGACTACGCCTGCTCCCACGACGACAACGAGGACGCCTGCGGCTTCCACGCCTCCGAGGACGCCTGCGGCTTCCACGCCTCCGAGGACGCCTGCGGCTTCCACGCCGCCGAGGACACCTGCGGCTTCCACGCCGCCGAGGACGCCTGCGGCTTCCTTGCCGCCTATGACGCTTTCTTCGCCTGCTGCACTCGGGCCTGCTTTGGCTGCAGTCCCCGCACCCTCGTCTACTACGTCCAAGCCTGCTATGACAATGGTACTGAAGCGTCGTCCACCACGTTGGCCACGGATGTGGCATCTGCAAGGTCGTCCTCCTCGCAGGACACTGCCTCCTCCATGGCGGCCACCAGGGTGGCCTTTTCGAGGTCGCCCGCCAAGATTTTCGCAGCAGCGGCGTTCCATCCGCCGCTTTCACATGACTTGTCCCGGTGGATTCGGGGACACACGACTTGGCGACCCTCCACCGTGGCCTCCCTCCGCCATCCCTTCGTTTGTGGACTTTCTGTTTTTGGGGAGAGGGTTCAAGTTGTTGTTTTTTTGAGACATCTGGAATGTTTTTTTTGGGGGGGGAATACTGTTGCGATCCGTGACTCGGATCTTCACATGTTTATTTTTCCATCTTTGTTTCATTCTCTTTCTGAACCACTTACTTCCTGTTTAGTCCGTCACCACGGTACTCATCAGTCCACCTGCTATTCCCGGTCCACACACACCTGTTTGTCTAATCACCCTCCTATTTAAGCCAGCCTCTTGGTTCATTTCTTTCTGGGTTCATAGTTTGCTCTCACGCAACTGTACGTCTGGTTTTGATCGTTTGCTTTCACGCAATTCGTATGTATATTCCCGCTAGCTTTTACGCTAGCCATTTGTTTATTCCAGCTCACATGCTGAGGAATTGTTTTTCTGTTTTTTGTGTGCTTTCGTGCCAGCTTAGTTGTTTACTTTTACTTCCTAGTTCTCATACTAGTGTTTTTGGTTTGCCTTTTCTTAAGCTCCAGTGTTTCTGTTCAGAGCTCTCTTTTTGTTAAATAAATCTTTTAAGATCTTACCTTTGTTGTGTTCAAGTCAATGCATCCTCGAGGGAATCGAACCCGGCACCTCGATGCCCACCAGTCCTTACATTTGTAGCATATTCAACTGAATATGGGTTAAAAAAGATTTGCAAATCATTTTATTCCGTTTATATTTACATCTAACACAATTTCCCAACTCATATGGAAACAGGGTTTGTATTTATAATCATGATAAAGTGTTACATTTATTTATTTAGAACAATTCCCTTAGAAATGGAAATGCAAAAATAATGTACAAACATACTGTAGACTATTAAGGTTGATACGGTACTTAACAGTATTTAACAGTATACACCAACTGGATGCCTGGTCATCTCGGCAGTTGAGTAAATAAATGCCAGTAGTCTTTTTTTATTTTACTTGTTGCATTTTGGAAATACAAAACCCAAAACCAGTGAAGTTGGCATGTTGTGTACATCGTAAATAAAAACTGAATACAGAGATTTGCAAATCCTTTTCAACCTATATTCAATTGAATACATTGCAAAGACAAGACACTTTACGTTCGAACTGGTTAACGTTATTTTCTTAAAATATTAGCTCATATTGAATTTAATGCCTGCAACATGTTTTAAAAAAGCTGGCACAAGTGGCAAAAAAGACTGAGAAAGTTGAGGAACGCTCATAAAACACTTATTTGGAACATTTCACAGGTGCACATGCTAATTGGGAACAGGTGGGTGCCATGACTGGGTATAAAAGCAGTTTCCATGAAACGCTCAGTCATTCACAAACAAGGATGGGGTGAGGGTCACAACTCTGTGAACAAATGCCTGAGTAAATTGTCGAACAGTTTAAGAACAAAATTTTTTTCAACGTGTTATTGCAAGGAATTCAGAGATTTCAACATCTACAGTTCGTAATATCATCAAAAGGTTCAGAGTATCTGGAGAAATCACTGCACGTAAGCGGAATTGCCCGTGACCTTGGATCCCTCTGGCGGTACTGCATCAATAACTGACATCAGTGTGTAAAGGATATCACCACATGGGCTCAGGAATATTTCAGAAAACCACTGTCAGTAATTACAGTTTGTCGCTACATCAGTAACTGCAAGTTAAAACTCTACTATGCAAAGTGAAAGCCCTTTATCAACAACACCTAGATATGCCGCAGGCTTCGCTGGGCCTGAGCTTATCTAAGATGGACTGATGCAAAGTGGAAAAGTGTTCTGTGGTCCGACGAGCCTATCCATCCATCCATCAATTTTCTACCGGGTGTCCCTTTTTGAGGTTGCGGGTGGTACTGGAGCCGATCTAAATTGTTTTTGAAAACTGTGGACGTCGTGTCCTCCGGACCAGAGAGGAAAATAACCACCTAAACTGTTATAGGCACAAACTTCAAACGCCAGCATCTGTAATGGTATGGGTGTGTATTAGTGCCCAAAGCATGGGTAACTTACTCATCTGTGAAGGCACCATTAATGCTGAAAGGTACATACAGGTTTTAGACGTCTTTTACATGGACACCCCTGCTTATTTCAACAAGACAATGCCAAGCCACATTCTGCATGGGTTACAACAGCGTGGCTTCGTCGTAAAATATGCCCTTGTGCCAACTTTTTTGCACGGCGTTGCTGCCATTAAATTCTAAGTTATTGATTATTTGCAAAAAAAAATAAGTTTCTCAGTTCCAACATTAAATATCTTGTCTTTGCAGTGTATTCAATTGAATATAAGTTTAAAAGGATTTGCAAACCATTTTATTTTGTTTTAATTTACAATTTACACAACGTGCCAACCTCACTGATTTTGGGTTTTGTATTACATTCTGCCTTTTATAACAGTTCCTTTCATAAAAGGTTGAAGAAATGAACTATAACATTTAGTAATACCGTATTTCCTTGAATTGCCGCCGGGGCGCTAATTAATTTAAAACCTCTTGTCACTCCTGCTCTTACCAAAGGCATGCGGTAAAGGTAAGCATGCGTTACTTATTTTAAAACCTCTTCTCACTCCGGCACTTACCAAAGGCGTGCAGTAAAAATTTGAGTGTGATGTAAGGATACCATCATGAAAAGCACATTTAATTAAAAAAAAACTTTATTTTGGTCTTACCTTCACTTATAAATGAAGTCCATGCCAGCTCCTTCTGATCAAAAGCATCAATAACTTGTCAATTGAAGTCTTCCTTATCTTTCTTCAGTTTTAAAAGTCTCTGTCTCGATGGAGATTTTCCTTTATTACCTCCTGCTTCAATTGAAAGTCCAGTTTAGAAAACTGCTATCAGACCGCTGCTATCAGTTAGCTCGGCTCCTCAAGTGCGGCCGATGACAGATTTACCCTCGGCCAACTCCCCCTCCCATTCTGCTCCGTGGGTGATCTCTTTATCCCACCGCTGCCAACATGAAGTGTACAAATAATACACTGGGTATTTAGGACTGGTACATGCTTTATTTCAGCCGGGTTGTTTACATAGCCAGCATAGGAGTGTTACATCCTAAAAGGTCCGTCGTGCACCCCCCGAGTCATATCCGTCCCAGCACATATCACGTCACTCATTGTCACTTCTTCTGCAGCCGAGTAGATCACTAGCGCCCTCTACCACCAGGAGGCGGGAGTCATTTAATAACTCATATTTTACAGACGCAGCTAAGTATACTAATAAATCATAGCTGCTTACTGTTCTTTTTAGCATACCGGTATTCAATAGCTTGGACCTTAAGTCCTACTGAATAGCTCTTAATCTTCTTCCCTTTATGCGATTTCAAATTACCGGTATTGAAATCAGCCTCCTCTATTTTGAAAATGATGACAGGGGAAGTGTCACTCGTGACGTCATGAGTCTGACCCGGCGGTAATACTAAGCATGCACTAATTATTTTGCGAAGCAAGTTTGACCCGGCAGTAATTCAAGGCAGGCGCACACTATATGCCCTGCGGCAATTCAAGGAAATATAATACATCAAACTGCACGTAATATGCCCTTAAGAAGCTGTGGGCATCATTAAAATGTCCTGTTAGAACTGTGATTGGATGATTTGCTCTTTAATCCATTAAGCCATTACGCCAGGGGTGTCAAACATATGGCCTGTGGGCCGGATCAGGCCCGCAAACAGGTTTTATCCGGCCCACGGGATGAGTTTGCTAAGTATAAAAATGAGCCTAAATTTTTGAATGGAATAAACTGCTATTCTAAATGTGTCCACTAGATATCACAATAACAACTCTTTGTAGAATATGTTACATATGCAAAAAAAAGTAATAAACCACATGAGGTTCGCGCACCAGTCGAGGAAAATGATCAAACTAAATAAATAACATCCTGTAATTTGATTTTGGTATAATTTTTTATCTTCATTGAAAATTAACACCAATGACTTAACATATGACCATTATCACATAATTTATTCAGAAAATATAAATAACGACAAATAAAGATAGAATACTATTATCCGCAACATGTAAGTGTAACAAACCAACAACATTATAATTTTTACAATTGCATATTGTGCTTGTTCTATTTTTAAACAAAGAAGACAATCTGAAGTTGTCTTTATTTTCAAGTTATCGTGACAGTCCGGCCCATCTGGGATTAGATTTTCTCAATCTGGCCCCCGATCTAAAATGAGTTTGACACATTCCTGCATTACACCAAAGGTGGACTGATCATCGGGAGTCGAGAGAGTTTTCCAGATAGGCCAACCGATAACGGGCCAATCAATGCACGACTTTTTATTCATGTACTGTATTTATTTGTTGCTCTACGATGAGTCCTTAAGTCCGGCCTGGGGACATATTCTGCTGCAGACATGTGAGATACACTTGACAATCAAAATGAGTTTGTAAAATATGAAATATAACAAATGACAGGGCGCTTTACAGGAAATGTTACAGCAAACTTATTCCTAACGTTTTCCTGTTCAGACGCTATTAGTACGATACAAAGTAGAAGCAGAGTAGTATTATAAGTTTTTGCTTTTTGCTTTTTCCCTGGCATGATTGTGGAAAAAATTAAAATTAGTGGGGTAAAGCCCGTAGTCATAGGATATTTGTAATTATTAAATTGTTATTAATTAAATATTTTTACCGGGCTGAATATAATGATGGGTGTTTACAACGGTCACTCACCCTGTCTCGTCAACATGTGCATGTATGTGCAGGAAGCGCATGCACACATACAAAAACAGTCCAAAAGAATATGAACACTTTGCAGTCATGTTGTTGTAATGATATAATAAACATTCAAATTGCTATACCCAAAGCTTATGAGCATGCACATGTCACATATGGACATAGTTACGTCATTATGTTCTACTAGCCATGAAGGGGCGGAATATGCTGTGTAAAATACACTGGAAATTTAGCGCTCTCTAGGCATCTGTGTAAATGTTGCAAACGGCCCATTTAATTGTATGTTTACAATTTTTTATTTTATATAACATGTATTTAATATGAATAATTATATTTGCAGGTAACATATATCTGCCACGTCATATTTAGTCATAATCTATTCCAGTGCGTTTTTATTTTTTTAATTGTTAAAAATTGTATTTAATATGTTTTTTTTGTTTTTTTAATAATTATTTCTCCCATCTTCTTTCTTGCCATCAGAAACGTGCCAAGGGCCTGTTCTTATTCTTCAAGGTGTGCGAGCATCTTAATCTCCTGGAGAAAGACTACTTTGGTCTAACTTACAAGGACCACCATGAGCAGAAGGTATTGTGTGACTTTTACTAATAATAAGTAACACATTTTATTTTAAATATGTTACTCTTTGCCTCCAGTGTTGGTTGGATCCCACAAAGGAAATCAAAAGACAAATTCGCAGTAAGTTAGCTTTTTGCAAATAATATGATGTATACTCTACACACTGTTTCAAGTGGACAGGGCTGTGAAAATATTCTATTTTAGAGGAAAAAAGTGTATTTTTGAAACACGTATATAGTATGTGGTTCTGTGTGGGTGTGTCCATGTGTGAACGGTGCACATTTGGGTTTTATGTACACCACAATAATGGCAGGTTTGATACCACTTAATTACAATCCGCTGACACCTAACACCATCATGACTTTTATATGCCCTTGTAATATTTTGGAAACTATCAGAAGTTGTGATTTGGATGCCTTCGCACAAACACAAGGCCAATTTACAGCATGATGACTAAACGCAGGTAACTAAATTAATTGCAGCACAAAAGACCTAAAATAGAACCTTTTAGACCAACACAATTCTTGTCACAGCTGAGGCAAGCACTTTTGGTTTGAAGTCAATACTTGAATGATTGTATTCGCAAAACCTCGACATTTGAGTAATGCACACAAAACTTTGTTCTAAAGCTGTCATGCAATACAAAAAGACCTGAGGTTACATCACAAGTAGGTAGTTGTATTGCATTGAGTCATGTGAAATAAAACGATACAAAATTTTGATAGCGTGGTTGCACATGACGTCATTTCCGGTTGCATGGCTCAAGCACTTGGCGGGCTAACAGGCGTTTGTTGGTGGCATATTGCTTCAAAGTTATTTTCAATGCCTGAAAGAAAACTCCCAAATATAAAGGCTCCACTTTTCGAAATACGCTAGCTTTATGATATGTATATGCCACATACCAGCGGTTCTCAAGCTTTTTTCAACAAAAAACACAAATATACAAACATTTGGCTCCCCAAGTACCACCATAATGACCAACATTAAAATACAGTAGCGTAGTTTGCTTATGTATTCATTAAAAACAAGGCACATTTTTTAAAGTATATTTAATATTTTTGACCTTTGTAACATTATACAGAGTTTGAACAGTAACACTGTGTGTTTGAGTATAGGAAAATAAAACCGTGTACCTAAATAATGACTTAAATACAATTAATTGCACATAATTAAGTGATTTTTTTTTTTTTTGCCGTACCACTAGATGGAGCCTGCATACCACGGATTGAGAATCACTGCCATAGACGTATAATCGTTTAACATTAGTGATATTACATGGTGATTTCAGCCCCTCCAAATTTGGTAATGAAAACTACAACTGAGATACACGTTACAATCCAACAGTTAGTGTGTAATAAAGTTAAAGTTAAAGTTAAAGTACCACCGACAGTCACATACACACTAGGTGCGGTGAAATTACCCCCTGCATTTGACACATCCCCTTGTTCCACCCCCTGGGAGGTGAGGGGAGCAGTGAGCAGCAGCTCGGGAATTATTTTGGTGATTTAATCCCCAATTCCAACCCTTGATGCTGAGTGCCAGCAGGGAGGCAATGGGTCCCATTTTTATAGTCTTTGGTATAACTCACGACCTACCGATCTCAGGGCGGACACTCTAGCGGGTAAAATACTACACATTCATCTAATGACAAAGACTACTTACTGACCACAGCAACACCTTTTCTAACCCCATGAACACAAATAAATGTACCAAAAATTGGGACAGCTTAGTTCCGGTATAGATTTGGTCAAATGTGAACATACCCAGTCCTATTTAAAAAAGTTTAGTTTTTCTGTGACTGTTTTGCAAAACCCACAACAAGGGAAGTATTAAATAGGTGCTATTGTGCGAATCAAACTTTTTTTTTTTACCTGGTAGTACCTATTTTTTTGAATTCGGGATCCCCATAAGTCCTGAAAATGTCAAATCAAACCACGCCGGCATGGCGGAGATATTTATAAAATAATATTGCTGACTTATTCCTACTCTAGTACGGGGTTAACATTTCAAGGAAGGTTTGTCCCTACAACAGACTTTTTTTCTGCTTCCATTGTTTCCTATGGGAACATTTGTAGAGCAGCACCTTCAGGTCAGTTTGTTCTTGACCACATTGAAGATTATTATACTTTGCTTTTCGATGAAGCCAAAATAAAAAATAACGTTACGCAATACCGGACTCGCCAAGTATTTATTTGTGTGTGTTGATGCTTGCGTGCGAGACACATTGGGCTTAGCAGCATCCAAAAGCTGCTCTTTGCCCTCGCTCCAACCCGCCGAAAAGCACACACCCACACACACACACACACACACCCACACACACACACACACACACACACACACACACACACACACACACACACACACACACACACACACACACGCACACGCACACGCACACGCACACACACATAGACAGACAGACACACTGCAATGGGAGGAGGCAGGATGGATGGAATGAGGCCAGATGGATGGAAGCGACACCGATCACACACAAAATCTCAGAGATTTCCCGTGAATGATTCCCTATTTTTTTTCTCCTCTATCTTGGTCATGTGGTTTAACTTCTGTCACTTCCTGCACTGTAGGTAACAACTGGCAGTTTGCATTCAACGTCAAGTTTTACCCCCCCGATCCCTCACTGTTGTCTGAAGATATCACCAGGTAAACACACTACATCACACCCACATAACGTAAGATCAACTATTGAATTGAATTTACATCTCTGTGCCATTATCAGAGCATTAGCCAATAGATTTTGTGGCTAATGTTCAATTAGGTATTGATGAATGATAATTAAAGACTTTCCATCCACCCATCCATTTCCTACCGCTTATTCCCTTTGGAATAAGCGGTAGGACTTAAAACTTGTTAATGCAAATGCAACGATATGTTACATGTTAATGCAAATGCAACGATATGTTACCATTGACCAGTTTCTTGCAAATAAAGATGGTGTGTTTTATTCGGAACATTCTTAATAAAGTGACATAATTTCACATGGAACAGAGAGAGTACAGTCTACCAAGTCAAAATCCTTGTGTGTCAATCATACTTGGCCAATACATCTAAACACTAAAGCTCATGCACAGAAGATTGTGTCTCTTAAATGAGCAAAACAGTGCAAACCATTTAGCGTGTTTGTCCTCATGTATATGCAGAATTTATGCTGATTATAAATACACACCATACTAGGAGGAGATGAAAATATAATCATTTCGCCCTCACATTGGGATTTATCAACACTAAAACTGCTGTGTTGCGTCTATATTTAGCACGTCTAGAAAGTACATGCAAACTGGCATAGTAAAGCACAAATGGTGTGAGAAAGGAGGCGATCGTGCTGCAAAGATATACGTTCAAGAGAGCACACTTTATTTGTGTTCCAGACGCACCATCACAACAGTAGCGCCTCCCAGAACACACCTTTGGCATGCTAAGAACAGGTTCTGTTGTCTATATTGCCCAAAATAGGTGGTTCACGTTGTATTTGTCTGCTGCATATTTCACAACATATCAAAACAGGGGCAGCACGGTGGGGGAGGGGTTAGTGCGTCTGCCTCAAAATACGAAGGTCCTGGGTTCGATCCTGCGCTCAGGATCTTTCTGTGTGGAGTTTGCATGTTCTCCCCGTAACTGCGTGGGTTCCCTCCGGTTACCCAGGTTTCCTCCCACTTCCAAAGACATGCACCTGGGGATAGGTTGATTGGCAACACTAAATTGGCCCTGGTGTGTGAATGTGAGTGTGAATGTTGTCTGTCTATCTGTGTTGGCCCTGTGATGAGGTGGCGACTTGTCCAGGGTGTACCCCGCCTTCCGCCCAAATGCAGCTGAGATAAGCTCCAGGACCCCCCGCGACCCCGAACGGGACAAGCGGTAGGAAATGGATGGATGGATGGATGGATGGATGGATATCAAAACAGCCCAGGGTGGACATTTGGAGCATATGATGTCATGAATGTGGAGTGTCCCCGTTGTGTAGATCATGTAAAAACTCATTTAAATAGGGCAGTCTGCACCACTTTTGCACTTGTTATTAACTGCACAAGCAGTCTTAGTAGATGACCAGCAACAAGCTCACTAACAGTACTCGCCATTTTTTTTTTTACTTTGTACATCCTATTTAGTGCTTGTTATTTGGATCTTAGTTGACCGGGCCTAAAGAGTAAGTAAGTGTAAGTTCTCTTCATAATTTTGGATAAATAATCTCTCCAGGTAACTTTTCTACACCCCCTTTTTAAAGCTGAAAAGCCCATAAGTCTTTCATTGTGTTTGCCCAGTGACGAGATCCCATGTTAGAGGATGGCCAACCCTTTTAAGCCTCCTTGTCAGCAAGTGTCCTTTCCTCTGCTTTTTTTTCAAAGACTTTCCTCTTGTGTAACCAGGATCCAGAACCAGCACCACAGGCAAACGCATGCAAATGACTTCCCCTTGGGGTTGTCTGAATCCCGTCAGTCACTTTAAGATAATGAATTCCAACAAATTTAGATGTTACATAACTGACTTTGGGCTTGCCATATGGAAGATTAGTTCAAAGGTTATCCAGACCCCCCACTCAACTAACAAAGAAGCACTATAAATGTTTAATCCTCCGCCAGATGATGGTGGGCTTCAGGCCTCCTGAGAGGAGGAGGAAATGTGGATGTTGTCATTGGTTACAACGATGGAAAAAGACTAAAAAAAACTCAAATTGATTTTTGTTGGGAGATTTCATTTCTAACTGCAAATATGTGTGGTTGCACTTTGATGCAATATAAACATACAGTAAACCTTGCCTTTTTGAACACTTTTTATGCTGTGTGTACTGGAGTTGCTGGAAAAAAATTGACGCACATCAAATCGTGATCCTTAATAATTCCAATTCTGAATCGGTTAAAAAGATTCAAGAATCATTTTTACAAATACACTGTTTTGGGTTTTTAAGCACATATTCCTGGTTCAATCCCCACCTAGTACCAACCTCGTCACGTCCGTTGTGTCCTGAGCAAGACACTTCACCCTTGCTCCTGATGGGTGCTGGTTAGCGCCTTGCATGGCAGCTCCCTCCATCAGTGTGCGAATGTGTAAATGTGGAAGTAGTGTCAAAGCGCTTTGAGTACCTTGAAGATAGAAAAGCGCTATACAAGTACAACCCATTTATCATTTATTTTTATTATATTTGCTGCGCATATACAGGATGTCATACATCGGCAGACAAAGGGAGCTTTTGTAACCTCTATCTTGTATGGAAAAGGTTTTAGTTCAATTTATACCAAATAGCATATAATCGAGAATTATGTTGAATCATGAATCGATTCTCAATAAAGTAGTCAAATTGAATAGTGAGTTGTTGGAAAATTATCATTCCTACTGTATACTGTACCACACATGCTAATTGTAGCATCACAGGAGCATCAGAGGAGCAGGTCAGCATATTCTACATATTTTTGGCCTAAATTAGGCATTTTTTAGTCATAAAAATGGCTAAATATACAAAATTCTAAAAATATCAATACTATAATATGGCCCTAAGATGAGATCAAACCAATCTGAGCCCTCTGTTCAGTATCATGGCCACTTATTGGTTCAGCGTCAGGCAGCTTTAGTATATTGACATTAGTGTAGTTGAATATCTGGGTGTTATTTCATGTGTAGAGGGGTCTCATAAGGTTAAACACTGTATTTAGAAGATTGTTTTATGGAGGTTCTATGCAGTAGCTGAAAATACAAAATTTCTAATTAATAATACCTACTTTGTGGAATTAATCAGGCCCACAACCAATTAACGTGGGTTTACTGTATGTCATTTGGAATATGTTTGTTTTGAATTTTAACTTCAATAATGATTTAGATTGCATGAGAAAGTGGAAAGAGACATGTAGCTCATTTGTACAACAGTGCAGCGACACCAACAATGATGTTATAGTGCTACGCAACAGACTACTGCAAAAATATCACATTGACAAAAAGTTGATTGTAAACAACAGTATGACAAGTGTATCATGCTAGCAACAGCGGATTAATGCGACCAAACATTTTAAAGTGCATGCTGAGCTTTATATAGCTGGATGTGGGCCACTTATGATGCTTCAAATCCTTAAAAACGATACCAATAATTGACAAATTACAGACCCTGACAGTGATTGTTTTTTATAGACCACAACACCCCAGTGAAATAGGCAACACGCTGGGTCAGTAAGTAAAGGTGTTAATTGGAGCTTTTACGGTTTGCACCATCATACACAATTAGAGGTATGTTGTGGTTGTCTAGAAGAAAGCATTTGCAGTTTCAGCTTTGATGTTCTTGCAGAAACGATACTGCCATTAAAGGCACAAATAATAACATTTGCACTAAATAACTGGCAAACGTCTCCTTGTCAAGGTACCTGTTGTGTCTGCAGCTACGTGAAGATGTGGCATCAGGTCGACTACCCTGCTCGTTTGTCACTCATGCTCTGCTGGGCTCCTACACGCTGCAGGTACAGTGCACGTGCACTTAAAATGAGCGTACATGCATATTGTGTGACCCCTCCCTTTTCTGGGTCTGCAGGCAGAAATTGGTGACTACGAATCCGACCAACCTCGTCCTCTGGACTACATCAGCCAGCTGACTTTTGCCGCCAATCAGAGCAAAGAGATGGAGGAGAAGATTCTGGAGCTCCACAAATCCCACAAGTGAGGCCCTGCTATAAAAACACTTGAAATACAAATGAAGACATGTAAAACGAAATGTACTTGCAGGGGAATGACACCAGCACAGGCCGACTGCCAATTCCTAGAAAATGCCAAGAAGCTGTCCATGTACGGGGTGGACCTGCACCACGCTAAGGTACGGTTGCATCCACCCCTGCTACTCTGCTTTGACATTAGCACAGCCTCTTAACTAATGTGTGTGTCAGCTGTGCAAACATTGACCAGAGGCCATGGGAATAGTACTCATCTCCCCGCTGGGATGGCAGCCCATCAGCAGGCGCGTTCCCACGCGTAATGTCCACGGCATGGGAGTCCTTTAAATAGAAAATGGAGTACAGTCACTCACGTGATGAGGACAGTTTCTTGATAAATGGAAGCGATGGGTGCATTTATAACCTTTCTCAACTAAACAAAGTACTGGAAAGCAGAGATCAATGAGCTGCTAACAGCACAGAAAGGCCATGTGTGTATGTTTGTTTGTGATGTGTGTGTCTTTTATCCCACTTATTGCCACCCCCCTTCATTAGTTCTTCTCATGTGTTAACTTAGGCCTGGTCCTCAATACCCCACTGACCATTACCAGATGGCCTTGGACTTAAAAGCCTTGCTAGCCGTTAGCCTGTCTGCTAACCGCGTTATGTTGGATAGTACATGTTTCTGCAGGAATCAATAGTTGGTACTTTACGCTCAATCATTTTAATGCATCAATTTTGTCATTGCAGGACTGTGAGGGGGTGGACATCATGCTGGGAGTGTGTGCTAATGGACTCCTGGTCTACAAGGACAGGTTGCGGATAAATCGCTTTGCCTGGCCCAAAATACTCAAGATCTCCTACAAAAGGAACAACTTTTACATCAAGATCAGACCTGGAGAGGTGTGTACTCTGTGTGCTGTAACCTCTAATGGACAACGCGAAACACTGCTTGAGCTCCAATTGGATCTAAATCCCCAGAGGAAATAATGGCAATGAGAATGCTCTGTTCCATGGTCAAACCAAAGCAATATTTTTCGAGGAATCCAAATTCCAATCCACTTTATTTATACAGCACTATTAACAATCAACTTGTTTCGAGAGTGCGGCACATAAAAAACTACAAAAAGTAATGTAAAATAAAAATAACAATATAAGAAATAATCAAATCAATTAAAAAGAAAACTATAATAATATAATAATGATAATAATAACACTAAAGATAAGTAAAAAGTCAATCAATAAAATGGGATAAAACAATAAAAGACATAGAGGACCTCATAATTGAAAGAAACAAAAGTGGGTTTTAAGACGAGACTTTACACATTAAACAGTAAAGGCCATTCTGACATGAGCGGGCAGAACATTCCATAGTTTAGGGCCCACACCAGAGAATGCCCTGTCTCCCCTCGTCTTAAGTCTCGTCTCATGCGCCACAAGTTTGAACTGGCCCTTGGACCTCAAAGCACAAACTGGAGCATACATTTGAATAAGGTTCGTGATGTACTTTGAGGCCAGTCCATTCAAATCTTTAAAAAAACAGTAGCATTTTTAAGCCAATTCTAAAACAATCAAGGAACCGATGCAAGGAATTGCCACAGAGTTCTGGACCAAAAGTGATTTATAGTTGTCAAGAAGTGATGAGATAAAAGTTTGCGTGACCTGTTCAAATTGTTGAAAAGACAAAAAGATTTGATCTTTGGAGAAGATGATAAAAACATAATTTTTAACAACGCCTTTGATTTGTTTGTCTAACTTAAAACTAAAAGGCTGGAAGTTGTTGGATGTACAGAGCTACTAAAAAAAATCCTAGTCTAGCAGAGGGTCACTGTTACCGAGCAGCACAACTTCAGTGTTTCCCTTGTTTAAAACTTAAAAAAATCTGAGGTCATACAGAGATCGGATTGGACTGCCACAATCTGGCAGTCCGATACCCTATACTCTCTTAAGTCAGGGGTTGGCAAACCTTTTGGCTCAGGGGCCACATTGGCTTTTGAAATTTCACAGACGGGCCAGGTGAGCACATGATGCATTTCAAAGCATATCATATCTGTTGGAACTAAGAGTAGGCATCTCAAACATGGACAATTTAATCATAATTCAGCTTTTTTCAACAATATCATATCAGAAAATCAAAGAACCATAAAAATGGTATTGAAGGGTTAACACTTACATTCTCTTTTAGACGAGCAGTGTTGTTGATCACCCTTTGTTGCCAGTGCGCCCAAGTCTAGTATCAGTTTTATTGTGGCAATTGTCAAAACAGATCTTTGCTCAATTCTTTTTTAATGTTTGGTGGGCCGGATTAAAGGCACCAATGGGCCGAATGTGGCACCCCTGCTCTAAGCACTCCCCACGGGACTTTCTGAGGCACACGGTCAAATGCCTTTTCCAAATCCACAAAACACATGCGGACTGGTTGGGCAAACTCACATGCACCCATAAGGATCCTGCCGAGAGCAGAGAACTTATCTACAGTTCCACGACCAGGACACAAACCACGCTGCTCCTCCTGATTCCGAGCTTCAGCCATCCGGCGTAGCGTCCTCTCCAGTCTACCTGAATAGACTTTACCGGAAAGGCTAAGGAGTGTGATCCCGCAATAGTTGGAAAACACAATGTCTGGTTCCCCTCTTTAAATAGAGGAACCACCAGCCCTGTCTGCCAATGCAGAGGCCCCACCCAATCAGGCTTTGATGTCTTTTAAGCACTCGAGTAGATGTTGAAGGGGGGTACGGTTGTTATTAGAGATTAGAAAATATTAGGCAGTCGTCTGCATAAAAATTATAATAGATTCCACGCTTTTTAAATATTTCACCAAGTGGGAGGATGTAAGGGGCAAACAGGATGGGCCAAATAACTGATCCTTGGGGGACCCCACTGAACGAAGTAGAGTCTCCCAATCTTGTACAGAGTGTTTTAAGTAACACTGTGATGTCTTAACTATCATATAAATGTAAAAATAAGTTAACCGCCGTTATTATTAAAACAGAAAAAACTGATCCACAGTGTGGAGGTTCCATTCCGCTGTGCACTACTTGTCCCATGCATTCATTGTGCATTGTTATTGAAGCTAACTAGTTTTTTTTTCTTATTCCTGTAAAGACGGAGCAGTTTGAGAGCACAGTGGGATTCAAACTCCAGAATCATCGCTCAGCCAAAAGGCTGTGGAAGGTCTGCGTGGAGAATCACAGTTTCTTCAGGTAAAAAAAAAACATTCAGAACTACTCTGAGAAACATAATTGTGATGTACCACTATCACGTCTGTCCATTTCATTTCTTAGACTTAACGCTCCAGAACAACCTCCCAAGGCCCGCTTCCTGACTCTGGGCTCTAAGTTCCGTTACAGCGGACGCACGCAGAACCAAACGCGCATGGCCAGCACCCTCATAGACCGCCCGGCGCCCGCTTTTGAACGCACCTCATCGAAACGCATCAGCCGTAGTTTAGACGGAGGTAAAACACACAG
This sequence comes from Nerophis ophidion, assembly GCF_033978795.1. Lineage (NCBI taxonomy): Eukaryota > Metazoa > Chordata > Actinopteri > Syngnathiformes > Syngnathidae > Nerophis > Nerophis ophidion. The sequence continues at coordinate 48,420,949 of NC_084615.1, forward strand.
AAAAATGCACTATGTTTCACTGTCTGACCAGATACAGGAAATAGCTGTAGCTTTGTTCCGGAAATAGTTGTAGTTGTTTCCTGTGCCACAGAGGAGAGAAAAGAGTGTAAAGAAAGAAAATAATTGTGTGTGTTGTTAATACAACACACGCAACTTAAATATTTTATAGCAAATAGACAGACATATTTGTGTTTAATCTTATTTAATCGTGTATTGTGAAACAGCACACACCTGATAAATGCTGTTTCTAGCTCTGACTATCCCTGTGTGACACTCCCCCCTGCTGGCTTCCATTATCCACTACAGTATTCTTTATGTTTTTAATGTCTGTGTTTATTGTGTGTTTTGCTTCTTTCTCAGCTCCAATGATCAGCATAACAGATACCAGCAGGGAGGCTGAGAACGGACACGAGCCTCACCTGGAGCTCCACTCTGACTCCAAGGTGTGTTTACCTTCCATGATATGCAGCGCACTCTTCGTCACGAAATTCACTGAAAAATAGTGTTGGAGTCATCTTGTTAGAAAGTCTATTTGTAACATTTTTGTGTGTGTTGAAGAGATCTGTACGAGTCGGCCGGTTTCTCCCCATTTGTAGGTGGATTGCAACATGAGACCAGAACTACACACTTGCCTCTAAAAGTGTGTTGTCATGTTTTCAATGTCAATTTCTGCTGCTGCAGCCTTTACCAGTTCAGCCTGGCGAGTTGGCGCCACATTTCTTAGCACAGGCACAGGTTGACTGCATATACATTATACATATTGTTTATGCATGCCTCTTGTCTAAGCCCCCGTTCCCTCTCCTTTCTCATTTTTAACACTTTTTCCCCTTCAACACACACACACACAGCCCAGCATTCTTTCCACACTTCTGTTATAGGTTGTGACAGTAGTCAGGTTTCCATCCATGTATGATGATACACTTTATTCTATTTTAGATTCCTTTTAATTATTTTTCTGAGGTGCACTATGTAATATTGTATTGGAAGGGTGTTTGCCTTGATGCTTCAATTCAGACAGTAAAAAGTAATTTTATGAAGCCCTACACCACATTCTAAACTATAAAATTGCATGTACTATTAGATGGTGTGTTGCGAGTGATCTACTAAGACTGTGTTTACAACTGATAACAAATGCAAACATTGGCCCAGACCGCCCTATATAAATGAGGTTTTTGCGTTTACTCACGGCTTTCACCTTGGAGACACTCATTAACTGCACAATCATGTTGTCGTGCTCCTTCCTACCTGTGGCATTTTGTTGTTTTCTGAGCATTTAAGAGGCAGTCCTGCAGTGCATCTTCAATTGAACCTCACTTTTTTAGTGCGAGTGTGCGTTGGAAATGCAGTGCTTATTACACAAGTGTTGTTAATATATAAAAAAAACGAACGTCATTAAAAAACACCAGCAGACACCAAAACACATAAATTAAATTAATTTTATTCAGAAAGATTACATAGGACTGAACTGTAAAGCGATCACCTCCTTTCTCACAGCCATTTCTGCGCAACTCCCCCGTTTGCACATTCTTTCAAGGTGTACTAAATATCGACACAAAACAGCTGCGGCAGAGCTGTTTTAGTCTTGATAGATTACACTGCATGTGCTAATTAATGATCCATTCATCCAACTATCCGTTTTCTCTTGCTTATCCGAAGTCGAGTCGCAAGCCTATTCAGAGAAGCCCAGACTTCCCTCTCTCCGGCTACTTTGTCCAGCTCTTCCCGGGGGATCGTCAGGTGTTCTCAGATCAACTGGTAGACATAGTCTCTCCGCTGTTTCCTGGGTCTTACCTGTAGTCTCCTATCGGTTGGACGTATTCTAAATACTGCCCCAGGGAGACATCCGGGGGGTGTAATGCCAGAGCCACCTTATCTGGCTTCTCTTGATGTGGAGGAGCAGCGGCTTTGCTCTAAACTCCTCCCGGATGAGAGAGCTTCACACCATCTGTAAGGGAGAGCCCCGCCCCCTGATGGGGGAAACTTATTTTGGCAGCTTGTACCCGTCATCTTGTCCTTTTGGTCATAACCCAAAGCTCATAACCATGGGTGAGAATAGGAAATGTAGATCGACCGGTATATTTAGTGGTGTGCTTTCCGGCTAAGCTCCTTTGTCACCATGACGGACGGATGCAGGGTCCACATTACTGCAGACGCTGCACCGATCTGCTTGTTGATCTCACGATCCACTCTTCACTCACTCATGAAAAAGAAACCAGAGCTACTTGTACTATTCAATTTGGAGCAAGATGCTGTCCCCAACCCGGAGATGGCACTTTACCCTTTGCCAGACGAGAACCATGGACTTGGACTTAGAAGTGCTGGTTTTCATCCTAGTCGCTTCACACTCTGCTGGTGAAACAAACAAGTGAGAGCTGAAGATCCTGGCCAGATGAAGCTATCAAGGACACATCATCTGCAAAAAGCAGAGACATAATCGTGCCACCACCAAACAAGAACCCATCAATACCCTGACTGTGCCTAGAAATTCAGTCCATGAAGGTTATAAACAGACAAACACAGTAGTCCTGGCGGAGTCCATCCCTCACTGAAAACGGGTCCAACTTACTGTCGGCAATGCGGACCAAGCTCTGACACTGATCATACAGAAATCGTACCGCTAAAATCAGGCAGTCCGATACTTCATACTCTCTGAGCACTCCCCACAAGACTTTCCGAGGGACACGGTCGAATGCCTTCTCCAAGTCCGCAAAACACATATAGGCTGGTTTGGCAAACTCCCATGCACCGTCAAGGATCTTACCAAGATTACAGCGTTAGTCCACAGTTCCAAGACCAGGACGAAAAACCACACTGCTTCTCCTGAATCCACGGTTCAACTAACACCTAAATAAACCTTATCGGAAAGGCTGAGGAATGGGATTGCACGATAGTTGGAATACGCCCTCTGGTTCCTATCTTTTAATAGAAGAATCATCATCTCAGTTCGCCAATCCGGAGGCACCACCCCGGATGTCCACGCAATGCTGCAGTGTCTATTTAACCACGACTATCCCACCGCATCCATAGCCATAAAGAACTCTGGGTGGATCTCATCCACCCGGGCCCTTGCCACCAAGGAGCTTTTTCATTACCTCAGCAACCTCAGCCCCTGAAATAGGAGAGCCCACCACAGAGTCCAAAGGCACTGCTTCCTCATTTAAAGACATGTAGGTGGGATTAAGGAGGTCTTCGAAGTATTCCTTCCCCCAGTCTACAACATCCACATTTCCCAGAGGTCAGCAGCACATTGTCCCCACTATACACAGTGTTGACAGTCTCTTCCGAACAGCTACAAATCTTTTCTCCATGGCTTCGCCCAACTCCTCTAATTTCCAAGTTTTTGCCTTTACGACCGCCAAAGCCGCACACTCTTTGGCCTGTCGTTACCTGTCCGCTGTGTCCTGTGTCCATTAGCCAAAATGACACGTTAAGAATTGGTGGTAATCCCAGAACATGCTGGTGCACACCATGACAAGCACCGACAATCTTGCGGCCATCTTGGCTGCCTCGACAACAGAGGCAAGGAACATGGTTCACTCTGACTAAGTTTTCAGCACCTGACTCTTAACATGTCAAAGTTCTTCTGGAGATGGGAATTGAAACTCTCTCCGATATCTGTTTGGCATCCTTCAATGGTGATCGTTTGAAAGCTCCACCCGTTCTTCACCCAAGTCTCCAAAACATGAAACTGCAAATCTGATGACCCAACCATAAAGTCAATCATTAAACTTTGACCTATGGTGTCCTGGTGCCAAGTGAACAAAATGGTAAATGGGTTATACCGGTACTTGTATAGCGCTTTTCTACCTTCAAGGTACTCAAAGCGCTTAGACACTATTTCCACCTTCACCCATTCCCACACACATTCACACACTGATGTTGGGATCTGCCATGCAAGGCCCTAACCACGACCCATCAGGAGCAAGGGTGAAGTGTCTCGCTCAAGGACACGACGGTTGGTAGAAGGTGGGGATCGAACCAGGAACCCTCAGGTTGCTGGAACGGCCCCTCTTCCAATTGCACCACGCCGTCCCCAAAAGACACCCTTTTGAACATGGTGTTTATTATGGACAATCTGTGACGATCACATAAGTCTAATAACAAAACATCACTCTTGTTTAGATCCAGGCAGCCATTTCTCCCTATCACACCTCTCCAGGTACCACATTAGAACAGGGGAATCACCAAAGAGAACTCTCTACAGTATTCACTCTAGGTACTCCAAAAAGGGCGGGTACTCTCAGCATGAATAATTATATTTTAATTTTGTCGTCCCAGTATCATGGCCGTTCTGACAACCATTCTACATTCTGCATATTCATGAAGACAGACACGCTAAATAGATTATGTTCCTTATTTTGTGCACTTAAGACACACAAACCTCTAGTAGATCAGTTTGCACATGTTTTATTACACACAAACCTGTAGTGGATCAGACCCGTAGGGTGCCTCCAAAAAATAATAAATGATGCCTCAGTGTGTGCCGCACTCACTTGCTGTATTGACAATGCACTGATGTGTGTGTTTCATAATTTTGCCATCTGCTGGGATAAAAAAAGTTGCCACTTTGAATAATTAGCATTTAAACTTTTTGTTATTTTTAAACAAATAACTGTGCTGTGGGAATATGAAATGTAGGACTCTGGTCACTGAGTCAAGTAGTAAAGAGGAAAATAACATTTATCTTATTTGGTTCTGCAAGATCAAAATGATCCAAACGCGGCACGCCACACCTCCGGCTTCTTTCAGTATGAGCAGTCACTTGTGAGCCGAAATAAGTTGATGATAAGTTTAGTGCGTCACAGTCAAATGAGACTACAGTTGTATCGGTCACATATTTTTTTCTTTAAGTGACACAAACAACGAAGTATCGAGGGACACAGCATCATCCTTGAGTTTCATATTGCATCGTTGCTTTAATATCAACCTGTCACTACCAAAAAGCGGTACTGAAAAACTTGATCCACTTCCGACAAATACACTGTAACTCGTCTGCACATGTCCACTGTAATATATGCCATATATCACATACAACAATGCAACATTAGCAACACTAGCATGGCTATGTGAGATAAAGGGCTAAGATTACATGTGTCCAGCCACATCATGCTACTGTAGATTAGCATGTTTTCTGAAGAAAACATGATCCGTCTTACAATTCACTTGTATGTACAGTTGAAGGAGTAATAAATGGCAAAGCTATAGGTTTTGTTTTAAAATGTGCAGCAAAGCCTGGGGAAGGAGAATTTTTGTTCATGGAATCCCGTAACCTGAAAGTCAGTATGTGAGTGCGTGTTCTTTCAAAAGTAGAGCAAATAAGCAAGTGAGATGATACAAATTCTCTACGTTAGGTGCTCATAAAGCAGCGCTTAAAAATCACTTCAGCAGAAGTCAAAACCTTTAACACAAAACCATCATAGAGTGCAGGGTTTCTACTTAATATAACTGAATGTGGCGCACCGCAACGGCAATAGCATAGCCGCTACACCTTGAAAATAAAGTTTTTTTAACGTGAAAACAAATTAGAGTAATATAATGTATTGTAGCCTCCAGAAGAAGTCACACGGAGTCAGACACTGTTTTTAATTTTTATTGCAAATATCATGCTAACAAATGTTATACACAATTCCAACAGGTTTTGCCTTCCCGCATCCGCCATCCTAGTCACTGCCGTTGTGTCCTTGGGCAAGACACTTTACTCACCTGCTCCCAGTGCCACCCACACTGGTTTAAATGTAACTTAGATATTGGGTTTCACTATGTAAAGCGCTTTGAGTCACTAGAGAAAATCGCTATATAAATATAATTCACTTCACTTCACTTCCTGTGCAAACACTTAAATCTCCTTGCTTCCCAGACACACAACAACATTACCTTATTCTCCCCCAATCTGCTGTCAGGCACGGATGTTGTGTTTCTAAAATTACCATCAAATCAAAACCACACATATGTAATACATTACCACCAACAGCTCGTTACAGTATTAATGGACATATGTATAGCCTATTATGTGTGCACTATTGACCAATAAACTCGATAAAAGACTTTATTCACCAAAAACAGCGCTGCCGAAACCGCATGTAAACAAAACGCACACGATGGTCTGGAGCATTGTCAGCATGTCTGCGATGTGGACGTAGTTTTAATATATATCCCAGATTTACCCACGCACAGTTATTTACAAAATATCAAATATTAAGAGGACGGTAGCGGCTTTTAAGGAGAGAAAGTTCAACTGGAGCAGCAGCGCAAAGCAAGTGTGACATAATGCTTGCTGCAGCTTGCTTTTCGGCAGGGACATCGAGCGACAGAAGTAGCGTCTCTAAACACAAGTACTATCCATAACGACACCAAAGAAAGATGCTAGATTTGTTGTAAGTCGTTTTTATTGACAAAGTCATTAAATGTCCCTAGACACAATTCTCAACAAAGTACATCGTACAATTTGCAGCAACAATTGAAAATATGGATAAACGATACACAAATATATGTTAATTAATAAGAATAGGTTTGTTTTTAAATGTATGTATATAAGTTTTTTAGCCTTTTTAAAGAAAACCATATGATTTTAGCGGATTATGCAAATTATGTGATGACATCATGGTGAACACACCTTCACCGCCACAGGCATTTTGGCAATCTAGGTAAAACTCTGCAGTGTAATCCTTACCTTCCAGAAAAGGTTAATCCGGTGCATACTTTTGCTGCCAATGTGTGGAAACCTGATTGCTAGCTGCACTGAGCTCTACCCTGCTGTGCTCACATTTAACCTTATTTGTGTTGTTGTTGTTGTTTCACTAACTAATGTTGTGTCTCTTTCCCTTCTCTCTTTTTTCCCTTCACACACATTTTATTATCGCCATGTCACACTCGCATGCTAATTTTTGACACAAATGTACCGTTTTTTAAATTTATTTTAAATCTTCTTTAAACTTGTTTTACCTTTTCCATCTTGGCTCTTTCATTTGGTTTGCTCGCTCGACCAGTCAATGTTCATGTTTCCTTTCTCCTTCTCCTCTTCATCCTCGCTCTCCTCCATCCCCCCGTCACTCGACTCCATTTCCGAGCTCGACCACGGCTTGTCCGACATCTCCGAGGACGGCGATCTCGCAGACGATGCGGCTGCCTTAAGCGACTGCTTAGAGCCGCCATTAGTGGGCATCGAGCACCTTGCAAACAAACAAAGCCCTCCTTCCTTGTCGCCGGTCACTCATCGCCCCTTGACACATGCCTCAGAGCTTTTGGTTACAGAGGATTGTAATGAAATCAGAGCGTCCAGATCACTGATCTGGCTGAGAGGTGTGGTCAAGTACGTCTTTGTAGTGCTCGGGTTTTGCTCGGTGTTGGGACGCACTAAGCTCACCAAGAAGCGATTTCTAGATCTGACACAGAGGTTGCGTTTGTTTCCCCTCACTGTGTCGCAGTCAGCCAGCAAAGTAAAGGTTTTTATAATCACCAAAGCTAAAAGTATGGCTGCCAGCGCCGCTGTGGCAAGACTGCGCCAACTTGTAAGCAACCTGGGGTCAAAGTGGATTCGGTTACGTGAGATGTTCTCCTGCAGTCTGCAAGCCAGGTTGGGCAGACAACCATGTTTGCCTCTCATCACTCGCCATCCTCCCCCTTTTTCGGCCCTTTGTGACCGCCCCGCTGTGCCGTCGACTCTCTGGTACGGCTCCCTAGGCGAATCTGTGCACCGCCGCCTCTCCAAGCCCTCCCCTTTCCTCCTACCCTGCCTCCTAGTTGTCTTCTTGCTGGCCGTCATGTTGACAGCGAGCCGCTCTCTGCTCCTGGCCTTAATTTTGGCCACGCCCCTTGGCCTGACTCTCTGCTATCTGGAGAAGATGGTCTCCGGCCGACGAAGGGCTGTGACAGAAAAGGATGGGTTCAAGCGGGACACCTTCCTCCTCACGAACACACAAACCTCCCCGCGCGTCAGGCGTCACACGAGGACGCAAGAGATGTGCGACCCTGCGGCGTGAAGCATCCACACACCCACCAGTTTTATTGTTTTGACCCCTCTGTATGTCACCCACCTCCCCTAATGCTGCCATCTCTTGATCCTCGTTGGTCCCTTTTCCTTTTCCAGCCCACGCAGATATTTAGATATTTACAGAACATAGGAACATAAATGTTATATTAATGAGATTATATGTATTATAATTGAATAGACAGATTATGTACAGAAAAGATTTACAGTAAATACAATTATAAATGTAGTGAGAGAGCACATGCATTACAGTATTTTCTCTCATAGTAGCCTCTACTCTAATGGATGCCGTGCCCCAGATAATTGCTGCCTGCATGGTCTAAAAGTTGTAAAAAGACACATAGCCGTCACCATTTTTAGTGATGACATTTTGACTTTTACAGTGCAGCTATAGATATATTCGAGTAGAAGCTGCACTTGGCAACAAATCATAGCTAAGCGATCACGTTTTTGGCACTTAAAAGCATACCGTCACCCTGTTAAGATCATCGCCTAACTAATTTTTTCAAGTTTTTCAGGAAACATAAAAAACTTCACCAAAACTTAACATACTTGACATAGACCATTATCTTAACGGGGTAAAAAAAAAAAAAAGTCACATAATTTGATTAATTGAGGACGTATGCGACTTTACCATAGGTGGCCAGCGTCATGAGGATTTAGGCGAATTTTGACAAAAAAATTACTTAGGCGATTATTTTAACAATGTGACCATACCCTGCTTACACACGCTTACACACAAACTGATTCATGTTTGTGTATTTATCATCCCTGGCGAACTACATTGTTGCCGTCCCACATACTTTTTATTTTGCACATTTACATGCTGTTTTTCTGGAGTGGACCTCAGATAAATCGATGCCTTATTTGAATCTTTTAATTGCATCATGAATTTGCAGACAAGCCCATTAAAGCCTTCAAACATAACACAGCGTACGTTTATACAGTCAGGACATTATTTGCTCCCTAGGGCCAACACTGATATTAACTTGAGACAACGGTTTTCCCCCTTATCCATTTCACTCATCATTCACTTTTTTGGTGCCGCTTCATTATCTTATTTATCACCATTGCTACGGCGAACGCTACCAAAGGTTAAGGAGGCGGACTTGAGCCCTGGCAGTGTGGAAGCCACGCCCGCCCAGGTCTGTAGTGGGTTGTCTTTACCTTTACCCAGCATGCTTTGCTTGCTGAGTTTTGAAAACATGCAACATGAAGTTCATGTTGGTGGTCCAGTGGATTTGGCTGTATGGCGCTAGCCTAATGACACAGAATCACATTTCCATCAGATCAAATCTGCAATCTACAGGGATTTTAATTACACCATTAAAATTGACTCATTTGTCCTCATTAGGGTTGTCCCGATTTGTACCGATATCAGAAAAAAAAAAGTATTAGATTATATCGGCTCACTTCTAAATTCTCCAATATAAGCTATGGTACAAGTAGTTCTACTTATGTAAAGCTGGATAACTAAAATCTAAGGTGGGGTTTTTCTTGTATTTTAGTCAAGTCATTTACAAAAGGTAAACATGGTAAACTATAGGCTACTAGGAGGTAGCAGCTACACAACAGCTGAGCACACAATAGCACAAGCTAGACAGTCATAGGTAATATGTGTCCTTATTTAAACAATATTGCAGACTAAAACAGCACAATTTTCAATACAAACAAAATATCAAATAATTATAATAGCATATTAATTACACATACAAAGTCTGGAAAGCAAGCGCAAACAGAAAGTATCTACTACCTAACATGTCTGCCTCCTACAATTTACTTCATGAGTTTAACTTAATTATTTATTGTGGCAAATAGGTGTCGCAAAAAACAATTACTACTAAAACTTCAACTTAAAGTACCTAGCTTTACTTGATCAATCTTTTTTGTAACATTTCAGACTACAAAATAAAAGTATGTAAGATATTTGCTGATATTGTTTCGGGTCAAAATTAGTATTGGCTAATACTCGAGGCTCCAGCATCGGTATGGTATTGGAAGTAAAACAGTTGTATTGGGACAACCTTAGTCCTCATATTTAAAGTATGCATTTGAATAATTGCTTCACATTTGAATTGCAGAATGGACCTGATGGTAAAAATCACTCCTAAAAGTGCACTTTGACCTTGAATCTTCTGTTTGAAGCGCTGCTCTGCGTTTGCATACTAGTGTGCTTTATGTGGGTGTAAGCTGTGTGGTCTGTTTGTAAATTGCTGTCCTTTGTGGTGATTTTAATGTATTTTTATTTTCTTTCTCAATCATGTTTGTTTTGTCATTAATTTTATTTTATTGTAGTACTTATATTTTTATATCATTATTATTATTAATAGTTAATTTAATTAACATTTTTAAGCACATTAACTTATTTTTCCCTCCCCCATTTCTACTTTTGCTGTATGTCCGTCCTCTAGAGTCCAGGGAGAGTGCGGGGGGATAATATTTATGTGAGGCACAGTAAATTGATGTTAGAGGTTTGTACTGGCGTCGTGTTTGATTGCTCAATCTGAATCAGATCAATCTATCGCATATTTCTGTGTGCCACCGACGCCATCGGACCTTGTCACTTCTTTCCTTGCAGCACTCTCAGGCTCTTGTTTGCATGCCCACCATCTTTATCCGCATCCGTTTTGGTTTTTGCTGCTGCAGCTGCTGATGTTGTTGTTGTTGTTGTTGTAGTTGTGGCATACAATGGTACAAAATTCACACAGCAGCCCTTCTGACAAGCTAAATTATATACCCACAATTGTCAATACACCCACATTCAAAGTATTTTTATGATCTTGTATACCCTCTTTGGGGACAACACCAGTAAACATATACATACTCTAGAGTAGTCAGTGTCCAGCTTGTATGGCAGTATACATTTACTATCTACAAACTCCGTTTCCATATGAGTTGGGAAATTGTGTTAGATGTAAATATAAACGGAATACAATGATTTGCAAATCATTTTCAAGCCATATTGAGTTGAATATGCTACAAAGGTAACATATTTGATGTTCAAACTGATAAACATTTTTCTTTCTGCAAATAATCATTAACTTTTGAATTTGATGCTAGCAACACGTGACAAAGAAGTTGGGAAAGGTGGCATTAAATACTGATAAAGTTGAGGAATGCTCATCAAACACTTATATGGAACATCCCACAGGTGTGCAGGCTAATTGGGAACAGGGGGGAGCCATGATTGGGTATAAAAGCAGGTTCCATGAAATGTTAATTAATTCACAAACATGGATGGGGCGAGGGTCACCAATTTGTAAGCAAATTGTCGAACAGTTTTAGAACAACATTTCTCAACGAGCTATTGCAAGGAATTTAGGGATTTTACCATCTACGGTCCATAAAATCATCAAAATGTTCAGATAATCTGGAGAAATCACTGCATGTAAGCGATGATATTACGGACCTTTGATCCCTCAGGCGGTACTGCATAAAAAACCGACATCAGTGTGTAAAGGATATCCCTACATAGGCTCATGAACACTTCATAAAACCAATGTCAGTAACTACAGTTGGTCACTACATCTGTAAGTGCAAGTTAAAACTCTGCTATGCAAAGCAAAACCCTTTTACCCATTTGGGCCCAAGCTCATCTAAGATGGACTGCTGCAAAGTGGACAAGTGTTCTGTGGTCTGACGAGTCCACATTTCAAATTATATTTGGAAACTGTGGATGTGGTGTCCTCCGGATCAAAGAGGAAAATAACCATCCGGATTGTTATAGGCGCAAAGTTCAAAAGCCAGCATCTGTGATGGTATGGGGGTGTATTAGTGCCCAAGGCATGGGTAACTTACGAATCTGTGAAGGCACCATTAATGCTGAGTGGTCCATACAGGTTTTTTAGCAACATATGTTGTCATCCAAGCAAAGTTATCATGGACGCCCCTGCTTATTTCAGCAAGACAATGCCAAGCCACGTATTACAACAGCGTGGCTTTGTAAAAAAAGAGTGCGGGTACTTTCCTGGCCCGCCTGCTGTCCAGACCTGTCTCCCATCAAAAATGTGTGGCGCATTATGAAGCGTAAAATACGACAGCGGAGACTCAGGACTGTTGAACAACTGAAGCTCTACATAAAACAAGAATGAGAAAGAATTCCACTTTCAAAGCTTCAACAATTAGTTTCCTCAGTTCCTAAACATATTTTGAGTGTGGTTAAAAGAAAAGGTGATGTAACACAGTGGAGAACATGCCCTTTCCCAACTACTTTGGCACGTGTTGCAGCCATGAAATTTTAAGTTAATTATTATTAACGTCAGTCTACCCCAGGGCAGCTGTGGCTACAGATGTAGCTTACCACCACCAGGTGTGAATGAATGATGGGTTCCCACTTCTCTGTGAGCGCTTTGAGTATCTAATAATAGAAAAGCAGGATAGAAATCTAATCCATTACTATTATTATTATTATTAAATAGCCGACAACACAACTATTGGCAAGGAACAATTACTCCAATTACAATACTTACCTTAACGTGATGAATAGTTTGATATAAAGCTAGATATAGAGGTAGATAGGTAGATATACATCATATTTGAATAGATGAATAAATATATATTTTATTGATCCTATGGGCCTCCACAAGTGCTACGGGCACCATGGAGCTGTGGTTCATTGTGGGTAAACAACAAGGAGAGTAACATAAGAAGCACAGACACCAACATGACACGTGTCTTAATGAGGAGGATGAAGGCGATGTGGTGTCTTTTTTACACTTGAACACATGTAATTAGGAAGAAGGAAGGAAGGTAAAAAAGTGTGTAACATCTAGTTGTTACATCAGTGATGTCCTTACAGAGAAGTAGGAGATGATTCCAGTAACATGTTCTAATCAATTTTCTTTAGTGTTTAGCCAGTGTTAGATAAAAATAATCATGTAAGATGCTCACACTATTTGGACATGTTGACTGGATAGAACATATATACAAGCTGTACACTGTGTACTGTATTCTAAAGTATATCCAAGTTTGCTTTCTTGTCCCTTGAGAGGATCTCATAATACAATAGTTTCTAAAAAGTGACTCGTGGTGACTTTAGTTAGATACTGTACACATGAAGATAATTCAAATGTACCATCAAGGTTCTTCTACTATTGCACAATTGAACAGAAGATGAATGGCTGCTTTGTGGCCAGACACGTGCATGAACTGTGCATGTGGAATGCCGTTTTAGGCCTCAGTGTTGATTATGCCTTTGAAAGGTTTTGCCTTGCCTAACCCTGACTAACCCCGCCTCCACAACGTCCACACGGAAGGTTCCTTCTTCCTGTTTTAAGATGATTGTTTGACCCGTGTGTTTTGGTAACATACTAAAACCAACCTATGCAACATTGGGGTGATAAGAGTGTGGAGACATGATCCTGGACATGTAGGTCAAGTGTCAACACAGTCTTTGTCTCACTGAATCAGAAGTAAGTTCATGTGATCATATGACTCAACACCTCCATGTTGTTGAATAGTTATGCTGGTAAGACCAAGTAAGGAGGAAATGGAGTTGCCTTGTTTCACTGTAGCCACACACACACAGACCTACGCACATTGCATCAAGACTCAGTGTATGGCTGCAGTGAATCATGGAGTCCTTCTTGACATTGTAATTAACAGCCTAAAAGGGGTGTCCAAAGTGTAGCCCGGGGGCAGCTTGATCTTTTTTCTATTGGCCCACAGAATATTAAAAACCAAACAATTAAGCAATGATAAAATGCCTGTTAAAAATATATACTAAAGCGCATAAAAGCATAATGTAATGAAAAATGGTTCAATGTTAAAACATATAATTAAGGGCGTCCTGATCCGATATTGATTCAGAAAAAACAAATACGTGATTATGTGTGCTAGAAAGTAAAATATGTGATATAATATCCGATGCAAGCAATCCTGCAGCGTGTTTACTTGTGGAAAGCTGAACAGCCAGTTAACATCTAATTGTCTTCCAATAAGCCCACAGGGTTGGTCTTTTCTTGTATTTTAGACAAGTATTTTACAAAATGTAAACCTAGTAGGCTACAGGCTACTACGAGCCAGCAGCTAGCACACAAGATAGACATACAGTATACGTGTCCCTAACTGAACAAAATTTTAGTCTAAAATATCACATTCGTCAATATAAACAAGTATCAAATAATTATCGTTACATATTACTTACACATACACAGTCTCCAAGGAAGAAACATATTGGAAAGTATCCAGTAACAAATGTGTCTGCATCATTCAACTTAAAGCATTATGAGCTAAACTTAATTTGTTATGGTAGCCATTATGTGTCGTCAAAAAAAACAAAAAACAATTACCACTTCACATTAATTTAAAGACAGCATAAGTACATTCTAGAAACGTAATAATAAAGTAGGTTACTGTTTTTCTTACCTATCATTGTCCTCTGTTTGACAAATTTCACTCGATCAAACGTTTTGTAACATTTGACGCTACAAAATAAAAGTATGTATGATTCCTGCTGATATTGGGGTTGTGTGACTTGGTTGGTTGAGCGGCCGGACCAGCCACCTAAGGGTTTCAAGTTTCACTGCCATTGTGTCCTTGGGCAAGATACCTTACCCACCTGCTCGCAGTGCCTCTCGCCCTGGTTTAAATGTAACTTAGATAATGGGTTTCACTATGTAAAGCGCTTTGAGTCACTACAGAAAAGCGCTATATAAATATAAAGCACTTCACTTCATAAATTGTTTCGGATCGATATCGGTATTGGCCAATACTCGAGGCTCCAATATCGGTATCAACTCAGAAATTAAAAAGTTGTATCGGACAGTCCTATTAATCATAATAATAATAATGTTATTACATTTTGCCACCTACTGTACAACACAAGGCTGACATGCAGGCTGCTTTTTCTGTAATTAATTTTAATGTTATGTAAATGTATGTAACATCTTATCAGATCAACATTGATTGCTTTTAACCTGCTAACAAAATAAAACATTTCAAAATGGCAACAAATCCTCCGATTTTTAATTCAGCCCTCGGTGGAAAAAGTTTGGACACCCCTGACATGACAGTTCCGATGACCAAACGTTCTCACCCGTCCCTCTCTTTGACCCCTCCCCCTCCCACCTGTCCTCCCTTACCTCCCTCATACATTTAAACCTAACCTCCTCCTCCTCCTTCCTCCACTCACCTTTCATCAGGACCACGATAAGACCCAAGATGAGGTACTGAAACACCAGGCTAGCGTTAGCGAGCTAAAGCGCTCCTTTATGGAGGCGCCGCCCCCCGCCCCTCCTCAGCTCAACCTGTGGGAGAAGCATCTCACCTCGTCTCCGGCCACGGCGACGCGTGTCCAACAGCAGACAGTGGTACGTCTTGCCTGGGGACTCCTCCTTACCTTTCCATTCTCTAGCTCCGGTCACATACTGTGTAGACGAAGGGATGCTTTGTGGTCGATGAACAAAGATAGATTCCTCGTCATTTTTTTTTTTTTTTTTACATGTTACTGTATCTTTGTTTGCGACGTCTCTCTTCTGCACCGTCCTGATGCTGCGGCATAAGCGTGGATGAAATGTTGTTGGTGATGATGTGTTGGTGAATTGACATGTGCGACGGCTGCTTGTGTGTGACACAGGTCCTTGAGGAGGAGGCCGCCGGCGCGGCTGATAACTGCGACGCCAAAGAACCTGCCAAGGTGCTCTAACGTCACTTGCTCTCTCCGCCCATTCAGCTTCACGGTGTCCTCCATCCCTCTTTCATGTTGTCTTTTACTTCCACAGTGGAACATTTCTTCATATTCCCTAGCTTTTTTTTTCCATATTTTAATGTTCATTGATCACATTTTACTTTTGTTTTTGTCTCCCATGCTGTGTGTGTGTGTGCGCACGTGTGTGTGACTGCGCACCTCATTTTGTGTGCATGCGATTGTGCACGTGTGTGTGTTTAGACGACGGAAGTTGAAATTGAGGAAACAGTTGTCGTCCAAGAGATTTCCAAAGCGGCCAAACCGGCAGAGGAGCTTCAGACTTGGGAAGGGCAAGTCCAAGGAGGCGCGGGGCTTGGGAAGAAGCATGAAAGCATTTCGTCGGAGAGCGAGAGCGATGAGGAAGCGGAGTATCATCCGAATGTGTCCCTGTCTATTCGCCACGCTCAAATACCTGAGGAGAAAGAGGAGGAGGAAGAAGAGCAGGAGCGGAAGGAACTCGCCGTTTCTTCCTCTCCTGTTGAGGTCAATCAGGCTGCAGCAGCTGTAGAAGATGAAGGCAAGGAATGTGCGGAGGAGGAAAAGAAGGAAGTTGGCTCAGAAGAACCAATGAAGACGCCTGACAAAGCTACTAATGGAATGACGCCGCATGAAGAGGTGATGTGTGTTACCACTGAGGAAGAAGAGCTGCCCAAAGTGAACGGGGAAGACTCAGTGGTGGAGGCGCGGTCGCAGGTTATTTGTTGCTCTGAGGTAAAGTCTGGGCCACCTGCGGAGTTTTTCTGGGTCATCCACCCTTCCCTACTGCCCAACACACTACCTTTTTCCCTTCATGCTTCTCACTGTGTCCATGTCCCTCCGGCTTCTGCGTAATTATGTAGAATTCCCATGCGCACCTACCTCCACTGTGGAAAATTCACAAACAAAATCACTATGAAGGCACCTAAAAAGGACAAAAGACTACTCTTAATATCCTATTGTAATATTTATAGTATTTTTACGTATTTTATCCAATCCAATCATTATTATTCATATTCCACTCATAACAACGAAACTTTTCCTGAGTGCTGCACATAAAAATAAACAATAAAAAGTAATTAAATTACAAGCATTTTATGTAAGTCAAATATTGGAAGTGTTTTAGTAAATCCTACTGGGGACACAACATTTTGTATGTGTGCAGCTTTAATGCTTATGAGATGTGTTTTTGCGTCTCTAAGAAGCTCTATTGGGTACCTGATCCACTTTTGACATAAACACAATAATTTCTTATCCAACGTAATAGATGTCATTATATTGCGTACAACAACATAACATTAAGGATTAAAACAGATGCACACAAATATTAGCAACACTGACTTAGCCTTGTAAACTACATGCTAACATTACATTTTAACATTGTGCTAAGCTAGTATTTTCACTAAAGAAAGACTAAATGATCAGACCCACTGCGTCCAAGTATGTAATTGCCTGACGTATAGTTGGTAAGAGTTCCAAGCTGCAATTTAAGAGGTGTTGCAAAGCCTGGGGAATGAGACATTTTTTTCATGAACTTGAAAAGCGAATGTTGAAACACCCTTGAAAGTGGAGCAAACAAGTAAGAGAGATCATCGATTACGTTTGGTGCCCATAACCCATTTATTTATGGTCACATTATTTAAATGTACATTATGCTTAATAGTGCCCTCTATGCTCATGAAATTATTTTGAAAAATAATAGTTTTATGATTTCACATTGTGTTTATACGCTTCACACCATCAATTTACACTGTGTATGCGTGCGTGTGTGTGTGTGTGTGTGTGTATGTGCATATGTGTTTACATGTCCTGCTTGCTGCTGTGTTTGTGTTTAAAAAGAGGGCATGTTAAGTGCATGATGCTACATACAAATATTCACATGCGCGTGTGTGTGTTTGGTGTGTGTATTCTTCCTATGTGTAATGCTCACTGGTTGGTGGATTGGCTTGTTACTGTAGGTCAGTGGTGAAAAAGCTCTTAGCATGTTTTGTGTGCTTGCCCCTGACAGTTCTTCATGCTGGTGTGTAGAGGTGTCCCGATCTATTATTAAAATCTCAGAAAAAGTATTGGATGGCTTTTATGTAACCTGTCCAATATAATATCGATACAAGCAGTCCTGCAGTGAGTTTACTTGTGCAAAACTTGACTGACAGTTAACGTCTACATGTCCTCCAATAAGCATGCAAGGTTGGTCTTTTCTTGTATTTTAGTCAAGTCATTTACCAAAGGTAAACATGGTTGGCTACAGGCTACTAGGAACTACGGTAGCAGCTACACAACAGCTAAGCACACAATAACACACAAGCTAGACACACGTAATAAGTCTCCTTAATTGAACAATATTGAAGTCTAAAACGGCACATTTGTCGATATAAACAGGTATCAAATAATTATAGTTACACATACGAAGTCTCCAACGCAGATGTGTATTAGAAAGTATCAATTACCGATCCACTTCAACTTAAAGACAGCATACATCCATTACAGATGGTTAATAATGAATATGTTAAGTGTTTTCATACCTGACTAATTTCACTTATAATATTACACACTACAAAATAAATAAATTTGTATGAGTCCTGCTGATATCGTATTAGATTAGTATCGGTATTGGCCAATGTGCAATGTTCCAATATCGGTATTGTATCGGAAGTGAAAAGGTTGTATCAGGACACCCCTACTGTTGTGTGTTGTTTTTGTGCACGCTGCATGTTGACAACAAAAATGCTTCACAGTCATGCCGTTTGTGAAGCGTCTCAGTGTTGTTTCGTGACGTTGCTTTGCACAAGTTTTCCTGGGTGCATGTATGCACATGGAAATGGTCGGTCGCTTCTCTTTCAATATGATCAATGCTACGATTGATAGTGATGGAATTTGCCCTTAAGCTAACACAACTAATACTAATACTAATATATTTGACTGGAAGTGCATTTGCCCTCTCTGTGGCCCTGTTTGTTTTTCCTAACAAGTCCAGTTTTAATGCATTAACCCTTTCTCCTCCCCTCTCTCTGTCGCCCCCTACCAGCCACCTGTGGTAAAGACAGAAATGGTGACAATATCAGACACGTTTGCGGCGCAGAAAAGCGAGATAGCCACCAAGGAAGTGCCCATCGTACATACGGAAACCAAGACCATCACATACGAAGCCGCACAGGTGCAGCAGTTGTCGTGTGTGTGTGTTGGAGTGTGTCAATAATGTGATGTCACTCAAGATTCATTCTTTCTCCTGCAGGGAAAAAAGTGTTAAGGACAACCTAGATGAGGGAAGTTTGGTTTATTTAATTACATATTCATCTCTCTCCCTCTTCTGTTTTGTTTCAGCTGGATGGAAGTGGTGACGGCGAGCCCGGAGTGTTGATGACAGCTCAGACAATCACCTCAGAGTCTCTGTGCACCACCACCACCACGCACATTACCAAGGTATACACACACACGCATACAAACCAGTAAGGGTGTTGGAAAAAATCGATTCGAATACGAATCGAATCGAATACGTTGTGCGATTCAGAATCGATTCTCATTTTTTAAAAATCGATAAAAAAAAAAAAAAAAAAAAAAATATATATATATATATATATATATATATATATATATATATATATATATATATATATATTTTTTTTTTTCATTCAATCCAACAAAATAATACACAGCAATACCATAACAATGCAATCCAATTCCAAAACCAAACCTGACCCAGCAACACTCAGAACTGCAATAAAGACACAAACACGACACAGAACAAGCCAAAAGTAGTGAAACAAAAATGAATATTATCAACAACAGTATCAATCAATCAATGTTTACTTATATAGCCCTAAATCACTAGTGTCTCAAAGGGCTGCACAAACCACAACACAAACCACTACGACATCCTCGGTAGGCCCACATAAGGGCAAGGAAAACTCACACCCAGTGGGATGTCAGTGACAATGATGACTATGAGAACCTTGGAGAGGAGGAAAGCAATGGATGTCGAGCGGGTCTAACATGATACTGTGAAAGTTCAATCCATAATGGATGCAACACAGTCGCAAGAGTCCAGTCCAAAGTATCATGTATCAATATTAGCTATAATTTCAGCATAGCAGTGATTAAAAATCCTTCATTGACATTATCATTAGACATTTATATAAAATTATAAAAAAGAACAATAGTGTCACAGTGGCTTACACTTGCATCGCATCTCATAAGCTTGACAACACACTGTGTCCAATGTTTTCACAAAGATAAAATAAGTCATATTTTTGGTTCGTTTAATAGTTAAAACAAATTTACATCATTGCAATCAGTTGATAAAACATTGTCCTTTACCATTATAAAATAAAATAAAATAAAAAAATCTACTACTCTGCTAGCATGTCAGCAGACTGGGGTAGATCCTGCTGAAATCCTATGTACTGAATGAATACAGAATCGTTTTGAATCGGAAAAATATCGTTTTTGAATCAAGAATCGTGAATCGAATCGAAAAAATCGATATATTATCGAATCGTGACCCCAAGAATCGATATTGAATCGAATCGTGGGACACCCAAAGATTCACAGCCCTACAAACCAGCATATTCATTTATACAAATGAATATGCATAAAATCACACAATGCATACTCATTTTCCTTTTTTCCTATATGAGCTTAACAAAATAAAAGTATTTACTCTATAGAGGATTATTGAACTCATATTCTAACCTTCCTGACTGTTGGACTTGTGTAAAAATGATTTAAATACAATTAAAATACAGTACAACTCATCATTTGATCACTAAATACAGCTTTTAAAAACTAGATCTCATTAAAGATAGATTATTTCAACTGAAAAAAGTTTTTGGGGATACATGCTCTGCAGGGTAATGCAATATTGAATTATACAGACATACTTTATATGATAAAAGGTCGATCATTTATTGATGTTCTTAGTCGTGAGTTTAATTCCCTCACCATGTGATCACACTTTTAATTATAATTTTCTTGAACACGTTAGTTACTTCATAAGAAATTATGTAATGGGTTATTTTCTCAAAGACTAATCTCTATTAGAGGTGACGTAATTCGACGCTAATGATTTTCTTAGGTTGGCCGAGGAACGTCGTGTGTAGAAAAACAAAGTGGATGTGTACAAAGAGTCCACAAAGTACTTTTTACAGGCGTTGTGGCTCAGATGGCAGAGAACCTTGCATGGCAGCGTCTGCCATCAATGTGTGAATGGGAGAATGTGATTTATAATATAAAGGCAAAGCGCTACATGAATACAGATCTTTTACCATTTACCATTTTATGCACACCAATTTTAGCACTGTTTTGACTCTGTATTTAAGGCTCTGCAAAATGTTAAACGTTTATATCTAAAGAGCTTTTCAAATTCCTTTGAACATTTGAATGAACTTGTTGCAGACATTAAAGGGCGGCCTGTCAGAGACGAGGATTGAGAAGCGCATCGTCATCACCGGCGACTGTGACATCGACCACGACCAGGTCAGTGCCTCACCGTCACTCTTATCAAAGAGTTAGTCTGGACTTAGCAAAGGTTGGAGGAACTTAAAAACAAACATGTTGCTGATGTTAGCATGATAAAGCTTGCAGCATTTTAGCTTCTTCATAAAAGCTTAGCTAAAGTTACAGATGCTTAAGTCAGCATGGATCTCCCTCCACTACTTTGTTACTTTGTCCTCATGTTGCATTCATAACAAATAAACAACAAATGTAAGAACTGACATGTGGCTTACATTTGAACATATTTTAGTTTGGAATGTGCTTGGTTTTTAATTTCCTGCTACTTCTTTCTTGTGAATGTGAAACATGTCGCTGTGATCATCCAGCTTCCTTCTCCATTTTTTATGTTCTTCTGTTGCATTTTTCGTTTTGTCACAACCTCCCTCCCTCTCTCGCACACCAACCTGCCTGCTTGTGCTTGCTGCTGCCTCCCACCCCTGGTGGCTACTGGCACTGCAGGCTCTGGCCCAGGCCATTAAGGAGGCCAAAGAGCAACATCCTGACATGTCTGTCACCAGAGTGGTGGTTCATAAAGAAACTGAACTGGCCGAGGAGGACGATTGACACAACTCAGGTATTAATAATGATAGTCCCTTTTGCCATTATTACTGTTGCATCATATAGAAAATTGATTATATTGCAAGTAAGTTTTGTTAATATTAGAGTCCATCCATCAATCCTCCACTGCTTTTCCCTCACTGGGTCTCGGGGGTTGCTGGAGCCTATCCCAGATGCACTCGGGCGGAATGTGGCGTACACCCTGGACAAGTCACCACCTCATCGCAGGGCCAATATAGACGGACAACATTCACACACTAGGGCCAATTTAGTGTCATTAACATCAATAATAATAATAAGACTTTACTAATACTAGCGTTATTATTATCAACAATAATAATAGTAAGTCTTTGCTAATATTAGCATCATTAATATCAACCATAAATAGTAAGTCTTTGCTAATATTAGCTACATCATCATTAATATTACTAGTAAGTCTTTGCTAATATTATCATCAACATCAATTATAATACAAGTCGGTCTTTGCAAATTTAATATAAATTCTAATAGGGACGGCGTGGCGCAGTGAAAGAGTGGATGTGCGCAACCCTAGGGTCCCTGGTTCAATCCCTCCTAGTAACAACCTCGTCACGTCCGTTGTGTCCTGAGCAAGACACTTCACCCTTGCTCCTGATGGGTGCTGGTTAGCGCCTTGCATGGCAGCTCCCTCCATCAGTGTGTGAATGTGTGTGGAAGTAAATGTGGAAGTAGTGTCAAAGCGCTTTGAGTACCTTGATGGTAGAAAAGCGCTATACAAGTACAACCCATTTATCATTTATTTATCATTTAATACTAGTGTTTGCTAATATTACAGTCGGATCAACATCGATAATACTAGTAAATCTTTTCTAATATTAGCATCATCAATAATAATACCAGTAAGTTTTTGCTAATATTAGCATCAATATCAATAGTAACACTAGTAAATATTTGCTAATTTTAACACGAACATCAAAAATGATACTCGTAAGTGTTAGTTAATGTTAGGATCAACATCAATGATAATGCTAGTAAGTATTTTAACATCAATTACATAGTAAGCCTTGGCAAATATTATCATCATTAACATCAATAATGATACTAGCAATTATTTGCTAATATTAGCTTAACAAACAACAGTAGTAATACAGTACTGGTATTTGGTAATATTAGCATCATTAATGTGAATTAAAGTAATAGTACGTTTTTGCTAATGTTAGCATCATTAAAGGAGCCACATGTAATAATTTCATGTCAAGTCATCATTAAATGACCCTGATATGTCAAAATGCAATAATAAAAAATGTTAGTTTCTAATATTTCTTAAACTGATAACAGTAGTTCAGCCGGAATATGCTAATTTCAAAATTAGATTTACAGCCCCGAAATCTTGTTATTGTTTTCATTTCGATGTCCCGCCATCCACCGTTTGACCAATTAGAAAGTCCGTGAGTGTCACACATCCAGGTTGCCAGTTATGCACCGCCATCTTCGTCTGGGTACTGCCACTGGTAAAGATACTAAACATGTCAGATCTTAGTAAATCGAAAAGGCGTCGTTTGATTCCCAATTTATTCATGTCAAAACCAGAAACAAAGTTAGGATTTGTATCGAAGATGCCTTCAAAAGATGGAGACAATTGAAGGAGGATAAGATTTTTTCATCTGACGCCAAACTTAGTAATTTCCTCCTTGAAAGGCAAGTCAGGCATTTATGTTTTCTTATTACTTGTAATACATGGAAATGGACATTTTGTATGTAAACTATATTGTCCAATACAGTCTATGATCTTTTCTAACAAGGTTAGTAAGTTTGTGTGATGGTGCTTCGCTCCTAGTACAATGTTTAGCATGTTAACATCAACATTTAGGCTAACGGGGGAAATATATGCCCGTTAGTCTGTATGTCAATGTGTATTTGAACTGACAGGGCAAATATATATTTTCAACAAATAAAACCTATGTGGATATGGGTAGTGTCAGTGCCTATTTCGTTCTCAATATGCTGATACGCTGAGGAAATGGGTTCCAACATTAGCACGGCTGTCATCATGGCAATGTGAAACGTATAGAGACAGCCAAATCACATGATTAGGTAATTCTTCATTTGTATAGCCTATAGGCATACCTTGGTAAAATGTCTCTTTAGTTTAGGCCGTACATTAGGCTGCTAAGCATGCTCTACTTTTTTCCCCATTATAACCATTGCTAGCGTTGGTTGTAGTTTTAGTCTTTGTTTTCTGATGGTACTAACAATAACCATATGATTGCCATTTGTTGTGATATTGTACGCAGGCATGACATACTTCTTCCTGAAAATAACCTAAATTCTATGTAAAATGTGTAGGTTAGAGATTTGTTATTGACAAAACGCTTGTCTGGTCAGCTATTATGGTGCCTGCACCTCAACCCCGAGTAAGAGAAGGTGAAAGTTTGAAGTTCCTTGCCCAGTCTATTGAGCTGGAAACGGCTGCATATCTGGCAACATCAGTCAGAGAGAGAGAGAGGATTACACAATTCTGACCGTGATTGCAGTTATTACATATGGCACCTTTAACCTCAACACTAATAATCTTTGCTAATGTTAACATAAACAATAATAAACTAGTAAGTTTTTTACCTATACTACAAACCCCGTTTCCATATGAGTTGGGAAATTGTGTTACATGTAAATATAAACGGAATAGAATGATTTGCAAATAATTTTCAATCCATATTCAGTTGAATATTCTACAAAGACAACATATTTAATATTAATCATTAACTTTACAATTTGATGCCAGCAACACGTTACAAAGAAGTTGGGAAAGGTGGCAATAAATACTGATAATTTTGAGGAATGCTAATCAAACACTTATTTGGAACATCCCACAGGTCTGCAGGCTAATTGGGAACAGGTGGGTGCCATGATTGGGTATAAAAGCAGCTTCCATGAAATGCTAAGTAATTCACAAACAAGGATAGGGCAAGGTTCACCACTTTGGAAGCAAATTGTTGAACGGTTTTAGAACAACATTTCTCAATGAGCAATTACAAGGAATTCAGGGATTTTACCATCTACGGCCCGTAAAATCATCAAAAGGTTCAGAGAATTTGGAGAAATCACTGCACGTAAGCGATGATATTACGGACCTTTGATCTCTCAGGCGGTATTGCATCAAAAACCGACATCAGTGTGCAAAGGATATCACCGCAAGGGCTCAGGAACACTTCATAAAACCACTGTCAGTAACTACAGTTGGTTGCTACATCTGTAAGTGCACGTTAAAACTCTGCTATGCAAAGCAAAACCCATTTATCAACAACACCAAGGAACGCCGCTGGCTTCTCTGGGCCCGAGCTCATCTAAGATGGACTGATGCAAAGTGGAAAAGTGTTCTGTGGTCTGACGATTCCACATTTCAAATTATATTTGGAAACTGTGGATGTGGTGTCCTCCGGAACAAAGAGGAAAATAACCATCCGGATTGTTATAGGCGCAAAGTTCAAAAGCCAGCATCTGTGATGGTATGGGTGAGCATTAGTGCCCAAGGCATGGGTAACTTACACATCTGTGAAGGCACCATTAATGCTGAATGGTCCATAAAGGTTTTGGAGCAACATATGTTGTCATCCAAGCAACGTTATCATGGACGTCCCTGTTTATTTGAGCAAGACAATGCCAAGCCACGTGTTACAACAGCGTGGTTTCGTTTCCTGGCCCGCCTGCAGTCCAGACCTGTCCCCCATCGAAAATGTGTGGCGTATTATGAAGCGTAAAATACGACAGCGGAGACCACGTACTGTTGAACGACTAAAGCTCTATACATAAAACAAGAACGAGAAAGAATTCCACTTTCAAAGCTTCAACAATTAGTTTCTTCAGTTCCCAAACGTTTATTGAGTGTTGTTAAAAGAAAAAGTGATGTAACACAGTGGTGAACATGCCCTTTCCCAACTACTTTGGCACATGTTGCAGCCATGAAATTCTAAGGTAATTATTATTTGCAAAAAAAAAAAGGGTTTTGAGTTTGAACATCAAATATCTTGTCTTTGTAGTGCATTCAACTCAATATGGGTTGAAAAGGATTTGCAAATCATTGTATTCCGTTTATATTTACATCTAAGACAATTTCCCAACTCATATGGAAACGGGGTTTGTAGTATTTGGCAATATTAGCAGCATAAAAAAACATTAATAATAATACTAACAATAATTTGCATCATTAACATCAATAATAATATTAGAAAATCTAATACACCATTACAATGGAACCTCTAAGTATTTTCAAAGGTTTTAATTGTAACTGTATTTTTTTTCTGTTTTTCACTCTGCATGCTGTGCTGCTATCATTTGTAATTCATTAATTTTGATCGATGAAGTCATTCTTTGATTTGGATAATTTTCCCAAAAACACACGCCCATGGATCCATATAATTATATTCATATATAATTCTATCGTAGCTAATATAATATTAAAGCTTAAAGGCCCTTGGGTGTTACAACTTTTGTGTTTTTGGGGGGGAAAATTAGGCTTCCAAAGTAGGGAAATTGTCACACATGACTTGACGAGTTCAGAAATAACGCAGTGTCTGCGTTTTTACTTTTCTTCAGCTTTTTTTTTAAGCAGACATTCATGTGTTAAGAGAAGAAAATAGTGTTTGAATTGTATCAAAGTTTGACTGGTATCTGTGGTTCACTTCTCTTTACACTTGTGTGACTTTACAGTGATGGATACTCCTTATTTTACATGGGTATTACCATTTCAGTTGTGAAAATAAGACTTAAGAGGTTGCCTGAATTGTAAATAAAGGTTACCATGGCCACAGTTTGACCCTGTAACACATTATTTCCATTTCCATTATGTAGGGATGGGAAACGGTTTCCACGCCCAAATAATTGTCTTAGAAATATTGTAGCGTTGAGGTTGCACTGTGTTGTTGATGGTTTGAGGCTTATTCCAATGATAAGGGGGCGTGGTCAATATGTATGCACAGGCAAGGTTATCTATTCACGGATGCTAATTGCAGCTCTTTCCCTCTCCTTTCTCCTGACATGCAGAGCTGAAGAGCCCATCCTGAAGGACGACCATCATCATCATCATCATCATGACAAAAGCGAGAGAGAGAGAGAGAGAGAGCGCGCCTCCTCCAAGACGTCGGTGTCTCTAAAAAAAAATCAAATAATGACAACACGCAGAGGGAGCGGGAAAAACACTTGTTAGCTAACATTTATAGTGTTTTTAAAGTGTTTACCAAAAGAGACAATACTCATGTACAAGCTGAATAAGCAAGATAAATGATTACCATCATTGTTCCCACACGCTGTCATGTAGCGCCATCTTCAGACGTGTTGCTTTGCTCTTAGCATCCTTCCTCCTTGTGACGATACTGCAGTCAAATGTACAGTACAGTACAGTACCAGCCAAACAACCATTATCACTCACTAACGGTACCAACCACTCATTCCTCAAGCTTCTCTTTTCGTTCTTCTGCTCTTCTTCTACATTCCTCGTGTGTTCACAGCATTTCAAACTAGGTTTTTGTACTAAATGGGCATGATTTGACGCTACAAATGGTATGTGTAGTTCCTGTTCCTATAAAGACAGGCAAGGGAGCACATTTTTATTTAGGAGAGTTAATTGTTTGCGAGGTGGCTTTTTCTCACTGTTTGAACCCTACCGGTGTTTTTACACAGACACAAAATGCTGAAGTTGATATGAAAAGACAACATGGAGGTGAGGTGAATGTGACAGGATGTGTAGAGAACACAATGGCTCATTTTGTTTTCTTATTGAGTAAATTTTTAATTTCTTAAATATTTCACACCACTAAAGTACAGCTGATAAGTGACATGTCACGGTGCTAAGGTGACACTTATGACAGACACTACCTTTTAACTTTTTCTATGGCAGTTTTGTCCTCTTCTTTCTCTCCCGTCTTTTCTCTCATTTACAAATGGTAATATTGGCAAGTACTTTACAGTGGACAGTCGTTCATATTTGCATTTCAACATTGATCGGGGGAAAATCTGGTCTTTCTGGTGGAAATTATTGGAAGGTGGAAACATTTTCTAGGGGTGTCCCGATCCATCCATCCATCCATTTCTACCGCTTATTCCCTTTTTTGGGGGAGCTGGTGCTTATCCATTATTGAAATTGAATATCGCTGAGGTACCAGCAAAAAACAAGTATAGGAGTATATGGGCTTGCATAACTGCGTGGTACAATCTTTGATACAAGCAGTCCTGCAGCGTGTTTACTTGTTTACAGTTTACATCTAAATGTCTTACAATAAGCACACAAGGTTGTTCTTTTCTTGTATTTTAGTCAAGTCATTTACAAAAGGTAAACATGGTAGGCTACAGGCTGCTAGGACCTAGCAGCTACACAACAGCTAAGCACACAATACCACACAAGCTAGACATATGTAATAAGTGTCCTTAATTGAACAATATTACAGTCTAAAAGAGCACATTTGTCAATATAAACAAGTATCAAATAATTGTACTTACATATTACTCACACAAAAGTGTATTAGAAAGTATCTAGTAACAAATGTGTCTGCATCATTCAATTTACTGCATCAGGACCTTCATTTAATGAATTACTGTGACCACTGGGTGTCAAAATATCACTACACTTCAACCTAGAGAAAGCATACGTCCATTTCAGATGATCAATATTAAATAAATGAGTTTTTCATACCTACCTTTCATTGTTGTTTGACTAATGTCACTATAGCAAACATTTTTTTTAACATTTCACAGTATTAAATAATCAAAGTATTTAGGATTCCTGTTGATATCGTATCGAATCAATCTGACAATACTCAATGCTCCAATTTCACCCTTAGAATTGTCCCTTCCTTTCCAGAAAATCTCTCTTTGAAATGCAAATATTGTCTGGTATGAGAAGACACCAGTTGACATTTGAAACATGTCAAGGTAAAGCTATTTAATATACTGAACGTAAAAAGGAAAACAATAATTTAAACATGTATCGATCACATCATCACCACTGGTACCGTTTGTCTAGACTAAAGTCATATTTCGTGCTTGGCTAAATTAAAGTTTTGTAATTGTGATGTCATTTAAAAAAAAAATTGCCTGTTTTAGGTTTGACGGTGCTCCTTTTTACAGACAGCAAGGGGCTGTGAACGCAGCATTGAAAGGGTGAAAGATGCACATAATCGTGATTAACACTAAGATAAATATGAAAATTAAAAAAAAAAAAACGACATAACATTCCGTGTCTATAGATTGAGCCACACTGTCCTGTCTTGACTGGAGTAAAAACATTTGAATTGGATTTGTTTGAGTACACTTTTAAATATAATTTTTTGAACCCCAAGTGTGTTCTTATTGTTTCTGTATTCAACATTGGCATTGCAATGACATTCCACTTTGATCTTCTGGCAAAGAATATTTTTCAAATAAATAAGAAAACATGTTGTATAATACGTCACATGCTGTAGAGATATTTTGCCCAGTCTATTCTTCTGTAAAACTAAGATTTTCTCTTTGATGTTTGTTTTCTAATGAACACCATTCACAAGCTTGTAGCTGTCTTTTAGAAATTAGGAGTAGTGGGGCTGCCTATCCAAAGCTTTCCTGGTGGTCCTGGTAAATGTACGTGTGAATTTACCAGAATGTTTCAAATCAAGGCAGCTCTGCAGTCACAAATGCTGCCTTTAAAAAAAAAATCATCTGTAAACTGCAATTTGTTGTCAACAATCAAAACCAGCTTGCAGCATTGTTTTGTATTTTCACACTTGCAAGAAAACATGAGAATGTTCTGAAAGTCCACCAGCTGCCCCACTGCTCCACAGTAGGCCACTTGTGTCCACACTCGGTTTCTTTCTAGACATTTAATTGTCCTGTATTACAAAAAGCAACTCTTTCCCTGTGTAACACTTTCAATAAAGGGTTGTACTACTCTTGTCGTGTCATTTCTTTTCATCTTATGATGAAACAGTCAAACGTGTCCGAATATTCGGCACTAAAGTGTCAATTTGCAAAATGATGCCAAACTTGATGTTAGCCAACGCTCCTCCTTCTCGGGTGTGCACTTTGCTGGATCGGCCTGAAGATGGCGCTGTGGTTATGTGACAACGCAGTTAAGTCAGCCTCCACTGTGGACACAGCAAAAAGAGTCAATATATATTTAGGACAAAAGCAAACCAACAATGTGTGTATAAACTGTCCTAAACTTACACCAGGGTCACTTATATTGTGTGTCAGTTCTTTAAAACATTTAACGTCGAGTTAATTAGGCGGGAGTTACATTTCTGCGCATGCGCGAGTCCTAATACAAGAAGTATAACAGTTTTTACAAAATGCAAATAATGGATGGTTTATCAAATTTGGCGGTCGCATATCAATCGACGCCCACCTGAGCTACAAACAGAATGTAAGTTAATTTTGACACACTATATCACTTTAAAGTTGCTATATATCCCTTACATATTGTCCACCTTTTACTGCATTAAAGTATTGTTTTGTGTCAGAGCCAACCAACCTTTGTTAGCCTGTATTGGCTAGCTGACGATAGCACTTTACAATTTATTACTAATAACACATACATAATTGTACTTATAGAGAAACTTGGTTTATCCTCATAAGAGGTTCTGGGGTTTTATACACGCTTTTTTCGATAGCTGTTAATTGATTTTTTTCCCCTCACTATTTAGATGGCGGAAAGCAACATTTTTCACTTCCGGGAGTACAATTTATTAGTATAAAACACAATAAATAAAAAACTTGGTTCACATAATTGTACTCATATAGGAACTTGGTTTAGCCTCAAAAAAGTTGCCAGGTTTTATATTAGCTGTTTTTCGATAGCTTTTTATTGATTTCTTCCTCCCTTCAATATTTAGATGGAGGAAATCAACACTTTTCACTTCCGGTTGATGTCCTAAATCTTTGGTAAGTAAGATTTTCTTTCTAAAGAATTTTCCACTAATGTAAGTCACAAAGTGCTTCACACAAAATAATAACAATGGAATACAATAACAAAATGTAAACAGCACACAAAAAGGTGCGGTAGGTGATCAACTCAACTCAACATTAAAACATGGTATAATAAGTTAAAGTCATCAATCACCATAAGCAATCGCTGTCAATCAATCTGTGTAAGGCTAGTATGTATTTAAATGTTTTTTTGATTTTTAAAAAACATTCATGTATTGGTGGCTGTTTTCAGAGAAGAGTGTTTCATATACTGCCGGGACACCCTTTTTGCTCAATATCCTGTATAATAATCCCGTGTTCTGGGTACATTTTATGCAAATAATAAATTTATTTCTTGTGGCGTATTAATGGCTCTGGATGGAGAGAGCCCTCTCTTTCCTACTGTACCTATATAGGTTTTGCAAACATATGGCATGGCAAGTATGGAAAATAATTAATAAATAAAAGTTAATTGCATGCTTGCATACCCTGGCCCAACTTCCAGTGAAGGTAGACCGTCAGTTGTAACAGCAGAACAAAGACTGACAGGAACAGGAGCAGACCTGGCAGCCAAAATGGCAGACAGCTGTCTGTCTCTGCTTCAGACTTTGTCATTGTCTGTCTTAGCAGCAGAGTCAGACCGGCCCACGGACCGCTCAGAATTTCCATACCGCCCCTGCAGAATGTGAAACGATAAAGATTAAAACTATAACCCAGTGCTTCTCAGTTACAGTATTTTCCGCTCCACACTCCACCGCGACTATAAATACTATAATTTGTGTATAGTTATTATAAGTAGTCAGCACAGTGGTACAGTTGTTAGCGCGTGTGCTTCACAGTACGAATGTCCTGGGTTAAATCCTCGGGCTCTGGGTCTTTCTATGTGGAGTTTGCATGTTGTCCCTGTGACTGTGTGGGTTCCCTCAAGGTACTCCGGCTTCCTCCCAGCTCCAAAAACATGCACCTAAATATAGATTGATTGGCAACACTAACTAAGTGGGTGAATGTGATTGTGAATGTTGTCTGTGTTAGCCCTGCGATGAGGTGGCGACTTCTCCAGGGTGTAGCCTGCCTTCCTCCAAAATGCAGCTCCGGCGCCCCTGCCACACCAAGCGGTAGGAAATGGATAGACGGATGGATTTTCATAAGTACATCAAGCATAGCGATGTAAGGGGTGCCGTGGCTCAGATGGTAGAGTGGCTGTGCCAGCAACTTGAGGGTTCCAGCTTCATAATCGTATCCAGCCATGGTTGTATCCTTGAGCAAGACACTTCACCCGCCTCGCTCTCCAGTGCCAAACATTTTTGGTGTTTAAATATTGCAAAAGAGATTCTGAGTCTCAATGGCACTTTCCTGGCTATTAACATTATTAAAGAAAACAACACACTGGTTCACCCCACTCCCCCCCATCTCCTCGGGAACCTCTTTTCTTCATTGGTTTTAGGTTAAGCAGGGAGTGAAAAATGTTATGAGATGGGGAAAATAATAAAGTATTTTTTTTCTAAATAAAATCTGACCATTTAAGCAAAATTTAAACAAATATTAATAAATTGTGTTTTCCATTGTCATTTGTTAAGATTACGCAGCTGTATCACAGTACTATGACTTGTATCTCCAGAAAAATGCAATTTGATTTATGACCATTCACTCTTTCCTCAAAATTATGATTTATTTTCATAGAAGTGTTGGGGCCTGACTTACTCAAGGTTAGCTGATCTCCTCAACGTGTGCAAAGCGGATCGCGTTAAAGCTGGGATACTTGAATCTTTCGTCACCAGGCAGAATTCAAACGGTAAATCTCGCTCCCCACTCTGCACAGCTCGCTAGGATAGTCCCTCGCATTCTCCTCCCTCTCTGGAAGTGCATACAATCGTGCACGGCTGTACGTGCACACGCATAGGTTGTTGACAGTCTAAAGTCCCATCGAAGGATCCCCTAGTTCATATTTTGTTGGAGACTATCGGTAACACACGTTGCCACACAAAAATGATACACAAAATATAGGAAATTTGAACATTAGATTACCTGGTTAGAAGGAAAACAACCACTTGCGCGTCCAAAGTTAGTCCAAGACTGGCCGGCACTGCCCTCCATTTTGAATACACCGGACCAATATTTATTAGAGTTTTGGCTCTTTGGTTTTTTAGACATACAGCATTGTTCTTTTCTTCCTCTGATTTCCTCTGTTGCTTTTTTTTGACAGTATATGCTCTAACAGCAAGCGCAAGTATTGCAATCTTTCCAGGTGGGTGTTCGGCAGCTGTACTTTACTGAAAACAAGCTGAGATAAGCACCAACGCCCCCTGCGACCCCAAAGGGAATAAGCGGTAGAAAATGAATGGATGGAAGTTTACTTCACTATATAACGCGTCAACCAATGAAAAGACTCCTTCTTGAGCTCGGCTCAACTCTCCTTTCTTTAAATCCTGTTATCGGACCTGAAATGGTTGAACGCCATGAAAACAAAGGATTTTGTCTTCCGGGGTTTTATTTACTCAAATATTTCCAAGAATTTATATCATTAAAATATTTCTTACATGAAAAAACCTTTAAGTGTGCTTGTTTTTGTATCCTTTAATTTCAGCCTGTCACCAATGAGCGCACCTTCGTTAATTACAGAAAAAAGTAGTTTTATTATACATGCAATGCAGGACTGCTTCTAAAATGTCCATAAAACGTAGTACATGTCTTTTGTATGTTTAAAACCAAAGAAATGCCACATATAGGAGCATGATAACTTATAAGTAGTCTGCAACACTTTAAAATTGCACACACAGCGTTGGTAAATTGCACACAACACCCCCACTAATCGTACATGCTATTTTGTAGATTGCACACGCTATTTAGTGTGGTGTTTGGATCATAGTAAATCAGATCAGACCCTTAGTGTAACACGTCACCCTTACAATATTCCAAATTTTGCTTCACTTGTTTCTTGTTGAATTGTTGTTTAAAAAGACATACTCACAAGAAGTGCTGGAAACTGGCGTCACAATGTTGCTTTAGTCTATGTTCAAATTTTGCTGTATTTGGTGCTTCAGTTGTTGCTCGTATTCTTTCTTGAGTTGTTTAAATCATTGATTGAGTCTTTTCTTGAGTTGTTGCTTGATTCTTTGCTTGCGTCTTTGTTTAAGTCGTTGCTGGAGTCCTTCGCCGATTCGTTGCTCAAGTAGTGCTTGATTTGTTACGTGAGTCCATTATTGATTTGTTGCTGGAATTGTTGCTGGATTTGTCATTAAAAGTCAAGAGTGGATGAGCTACTGAGTTCTGTTAACTCTCCAACCCAGCATTAGAGTGAATGTGTCACTCCGATTTGTCTAATTTAATCCTTTTCCTCTCAGTCTCTCCCTGGTGTGTTGTTGTTGATGATGATGATGATGATGATGATGATGATGATGATGTGGACTTTGTTCTTGTGTAGGTACTTTGAACCCTCTCTCTGCTCTTGTCATAAAACAAACACACTTTTGTCATATTAACTTTTCTTGCTTATGGTAATGTTTACTTCCGATAACTGCACTGGGATACTCTGATTTACAAAAGCATAAGTAAAGTTGACTTTAAACAGAACAGCTTCAAAGTCATGTGGAAGCTACCAGGCCTTTGTGTTGGCCTAGCACAACGAGGTCACAACACAGTAGCAACACAACCAACTTCTGAGACAGCATTAGGGGCGTATTCTGCCATACGCTTTTTAGAGGGGGAAACATAACTTTAGTGGCAGTGTACACCACATGTAAAATAACATTATTAAATAAAATAAACTCTCAGAAAAGTATTAAAATAAATCTGATTGCTTCAATCCTGACACTTGCGAACATCCATTGAAATGAAGATAAAAGTACCACTCTGCTACTCTGTAATAGTTATCAAAAATCGAAATGCACATTGTTGTCATCTGCTCGAGTGAAAGAGAAAAAGATATGCGACCACAGCAGAAGGTATCTGCCGTGTTTGAACATCCTGGTAGGTACTAAAAGACGGTTATTGATCATTAAGCTATTTGTGACTGTTTAATATAAAATACGTTTATAATGTTACTGAGTGTTAACACAGTTAATATCAAACCGTCGGCTGTCATACTCCCCCTTTAAGCAAACAAAAACACAGAGAAACACAAAGCTGTCTAAGATACTCTGACACATCGCACCTTTGCAAACATTTGTACTGAATGCAACTCTTTGATATTAACATTGTTTTGATCAGAGATTTAAGCTGCCGATTGCTATACCGATCACATGTATCAACTGTACATTTTTCAGATTTATTTATGGTGAGTGCTATTGACAGTTTAACAATATCAACACAATATTTAAACATATTTCATTATGAGTTTTTATTACAGTACATACAATTGTTTGAGCAAAACCAAGTAAATAATACACAATAACTAAGCAAAATAAAAAACTACTATATATTACTCTTTTAAGTCATACCAAAGACTATTAAAATGGGACCCATTTCCTCCCTGCTTGACACTCAGCATTAAGGGTTGGAATTGGGGGTTGAATCACCAAAAATAATTCCCGGGCGCGGACACCCCTGCTGCTCACTGCTCCCCTCACTTCCCAGGGGGTGATCAAGGGTGATGGGTCAAAATGCAGAGGATAATTTCGCCTCACGTGTGTGTGTGACAATCATTGGTACTTTTTTAACTTGAAATAATTTTTGCCCTCAAAGTCCTCCTATCCTGTGTTCAAGGATTTATTCCCTACATTTGTTAAACATAAGCAAAAATTAAAAAATTGTTTTCAGGAAAATAAAAATATCTACCAACTCACTCTAGTTTCGATCATATACTGATAGGTGTGTCTACAACATCAAATTATGGATTCATCTACCCTTCTTACATGCCGTGTACTTGGGGTTGTGACAATGTTGACACATAAACAGTTTAGAGCTGTCTTTCTATACTCTTATTCATTTACTTGTTAGTTTCTGCTTATTTTCTACTGTAACGGGGTTCCAGCTACACTTCTTAATCTTTGCGATGCACGTTATTCTTGGTGTTGTTTCAAGCTGACTTAGCATCTAGCTAGCTTAGCTAGCATGCCTGCTCCTACTTGCTCTCGGTGTGTAACATGCTTAGTATTGTCCTAATATTTGATAATGATTCTTGATAATGATACTTAAGATACTAAGAAATGCAGTTTATTTGCTGTATTGGAGGTTATTATTATTAACTTAGGAGACTCTCTCCACACTGTGTATGTAGATATGGAGATACACAATTAGTTGCTAGCTAGTCACGATCACATTCTTCCATCCATCCATCCATCCACTTTTTACCGCTTGTCCCTTTCGGGGTCGCGGGGGGTGCTGGAGCCTATCTCAGCTGCATTCGGGCGGAAGGCGGCGTACACCCTGGACAAGGCGCCAGCTCACCACAGAGCCAACACAGATAGACAGACAACATTCACACTCAGATTCACACACTAGGGCCAATTTAGTGTTGCCAATCAACCTATCCCCAGGTGCATGTCTTTGGAGGTGGGAGGAAGCCGGAGTACCCAGAGGGAACCCACGCATTCAAGGGGAGAACATGCAAACTCCACACAGAAAGATCCCGAGCCTGGGATTAACCTCAGGACCTTCGTATTGTGAGGCACATGCATAAACCCGTGCTCTACCGTGCTGCCGATCACATATTTCCTTTTTTTTTTTTTTTTTAATCGGCTGATACCGATCGGTGGCCGATCGATCAGCACATCCCTACTTCATACAAAAACAAGTGAAATAAATGGATTGTTATTCACATACAGCCAGGAATGAATGAAGTAAAGCCACACACGGAGTTTGACTTGGTAGACTGTGCTCTCTTTGTTCAATGCAAGAAACAAAGAAAAACGCAACAACTACGAGAGTGCACAGCATTGTGGCGGCCATCAGCGGCACCATCGTGGTATGAAGTGTGCACACAAATTTTATTAGCGTGCACACGACATCACCGTGGTGACACTTGTACACGTGACAAAAACTGCCTGGATTGATATAACCTTTTTAAATTGAAAATGTTATCTTTTTCATGGATTTCAATGACATTTACGAGTATTAGTTCATATTCATGTTCCACAATTTTTTACGCAACTATGAAAAAAGGCATCAGGGCATACTCTGCCTCATTTTCAATGAGCCCGCCTTCATTCAAGACTTCAACACTTGTGCCTGACCTCTGCAGTGTGGACGTGTCCATAGGCTGGATGGGAGAATAAGAATAAGAGAAACGTGCGAGAATAAGGCCTTAATAGTGCTGAAAATTGATTGTAAACGACAGTACAAGTGTAACACACAAGGACTGGATTGCAACACTTTTAAGTGCACGCAAAGCCAATAAACAATGCTGCTGGATGCTGATCACTTATGATACTTTAAATGCAGATATTGCCACCTTGTGGACTTAGAGTAATAAAGAAACCATACAAGGATGTTGCCCACATCATTAGCTACGAACTAATGTTTTTTTATTTATTTTTTAACTAATTGCTGTTAATTGCTTTTGCAGATGCCATGCATGGTTTATTGAATAGTGATGGTAATTAGAGCATTTATAGATGGATAACTAGATAGATAGTACTTTATTGATTACTTCAGGAGAGTTCCCTCAGGAAAATTAAAAATATGGTACATTCATTAGCTTAGCATCTTTAGCTTCTGATCTTGTCAATGTGTGGCTATCTTTCTGTCTTATAAAGAGTATTTCAAGTTTACTTCATAGCACAAAACAAAAGCACAACTGATGAGCAAACCGGGGGTGCAACGATTTGTCAACAAATATCAACAATAACGTTTTTTTTGCCATTAAATCATTTTTTCGACAATAGTTTGGACTTCATCACTCATATTTTTCCGGAGGGTTGTGAATCAATGCTGCCACTCGCAATTGAAAACATGTAAAGGGTGGGAACATTTATGTTATTCTTTTCAAAACCATGAATACCTTGCCCATTTTATAAAGTACTGAATACGATCTCAACTCTGTAGGATGGTTAGCTTGAACCTTGCTTGGAAAAAATTGTGTGAAAAATAATCTTTCTAGCCAAAGTCCGCCAGCTTTGCCTAAATCAATTCAAGTACTTTTTATTTGTCAGGAACTTTACTGTTGGTGTAAACAGCATTAATTTTCAATGCATCGAAGAAATGCACAATAACTAACGTCAAACACAAACAGACACTTGCACACAAACATTAGACACCCATCCATCCGTCCATTTTCTACCGCTTGTCCCTTTCCGGGTTGCGGGGGAGTGTGCTGGAGCCTATCTCATCGCAGGGCACATTAAACACCAAAGTGCAGATATCATAAGAAATTAAAGATACGATTGATTACTTAGCTAAAACGTTAGGAATATATCAATGATACAATTATATACACTAAGTCTACTAGATTTAAGAAAAAAAAAAAAAAAGGCCAGGAGTTTATTGATAATATATACCAGTGTGCAACTCTTTAAACACATCATCACAAAATGCTTGTTTCTTTTTGAGGAACTCAGTTTTGGTATTTGTTTTTATTGCTGCTTTTTTAATTGTCCTTTTTCTTTACATAAAAATTGATACTTTGTGTGTTTAGCTCTTTGCTTGTCCTTACTTTCAGACTTTTGGATGGACCAAAGTTTATTAGATATTTTTTTATTTTTGTAATAGCCGGATGAGCTGGAAAAATACAATATAAATAAATATTTATTAATAAAGTAGTCATTTTTGTTGGTAGTAAGTATATACCTAAAAAAAAGCAATCTGAATTCTAAAGTTGATGGCTAGCCTAAATTAGAGACACTCAATATGTGTACGCTTTACAATCCGACTAATCCTTAAGATGGCTTGTCGACTATAAAAAAAAATAGTCATTTGTTGTAGCCATAGAGAAAAAATGGTGACAAGATATTTATCTGACATGGTATGAAATTATTGTAAAAGTATGTCATCTTGTTGTTGTTTATTTTCTATAAGGCCATTTATTGTATAAATGATCACCTCACACACTGTCTACAATTGAGTAATTTGGACCCCAGGCCGCTCAATAAGAAATTAGTGTTTGCTGTTGCTGATATATGGAAATTGTGCACCAAAATAGCTCATTAAGCCTGATATCACGCATCTTATTTCTTAGTGGAGAAACACTGAAATGGCCCTCCTCACCTCTCTGGGGAAGGATGCGGATACAATCAGGCTCAGGCTGGTGGGAAGAAGTGCCACTGATTGAATGATGCTCTATGGATTGACTTTGTCTGTTTGCTTTGATTGATTACCAGATAACGGCCTGATTACCTGTTGTAGGCCTTCCAATTAACAATGATCATGCAACTCACTAATTGATTAGAATTTTTTATTTGATTTGATGCATTTTTTTCACATTTAAATGACTATAGTTAAATATTGCTTGCTGTCTGTACCTCTTCTCTGTTTTAGGCTGCCTATACTCTGATCAATCAAGAATGTATGTGTGTGTGTGTTGTGCGCCCGCGGAGGTGGTCTACTTACTGTATCACCACTGTGAGAACAAACATTTTATTGATTTAACATTGATATGGAAGCTAATCAACTCTTTCACATGCTTTTTAGTGTGAAATATCAAATTGCTTACATACAATTGTTATTTTGTTATTTTTATTATAAAATAGCTGCTAGTAATAGTGTATACATGCAGGAAATAGCTTCCGATATTGTCATTCTTTCAATTCTTTGCTATTAGTTTGTGGCCCCACTCATATGCCCTGTTATTTATCAAAATATGCATTTTTAAACACAATATACACTGTAAAAATTGACCGTAGAAATTACAGAAAGTAATTAAATAAGTAAGTAAGTTAAATAGCAACAGTAAAACACGGTAAAATGAAAAATAGCTCATCACTGTAGTAGATGCAGTGGATTCCTGCAAATTAAGAAGCAGAACATAACATTGATTATTATGGTTATAATATGTAACAACACATAACTTTACTGTGAAAATGTTGAAACATTGCATATGCAAATACTGTATTGTCACAAGCATGCAAATACTCTACAATTACAGATTTTGCAGATTGTACATTTCAATTTACAGTTTAGGACCGTTAACCATTCAGCATAATCATACTTACATTTCTACAGAAATAATAAATTAAATATATGGTATCTTTATTGTATACAATTTTGTTTTCAAGGAAAAACATACTTCATTTAAGTGTAACTAAGGTCCCAAATAACTTTTTGCTGCTGACCTCTGCTGTATGTGGACATAAAATAACATTGTTGATTGACCCAGGTCCCAACGTTGTGGTAAAACGATACAGGGTAACTTAACTGCCCACCACGGGTTGAACTAGAGCTGGGCGATGTGGCAAAAAAAATGATCATGATTATTTATTTCATATCATCATCGTTTTTTTTGTTTAAATGAAGGCGGATTGTCTCATAAAGGATTATAGCGAGTACCGTTGCATCCCTACTGTTTGGAGGATGCAACTGTGAGACTAAGTCATTGTTTTTCAAGTCATAAGTAAGTCTCAAGTCTTTGCCCTCAAGTCCAGAGTCAAGTCCCAGGTCAAGACAGGCAAGTCCGAGTCAAGTCCAAAGTCAAGACTGGAAAGTCTTAAGTCAAGCCTCAAGTCCTGCATTTTGAGTTTCGAGTCCTTTCAATTCCTTTTAACCACAGACTAATATATTTACACAGATTGTGTATGCTTTTAAAATGCTGTATTTATTTATTAAAACAAGTGCATTTGAAATTGCAGGAAAAAAATAGTGCTAACATTGCACTTCATAATAGCACCAGTCATTTTAAACATTTAACTCATTCCTTTACAGAATGAACACATTTGAAAAAACAAGTGCAACTGTACTTATTTGTACAAAAGTGTTAACATTGTATTTCCATGGCATATTGCATTGTAACAAGTTCCATAGAAGTTTCTATCCTGTTCTTACCTTATCTTATTGATTTAATCTCAAACTGTGCGTGCGTTTTTGTGTGCGTACATTTGAAAAACATAACAAATACATGAATATAACAAAGAACAGAGTTGTAATTTTTAGATGTCAGGCCCCTTTGCAATACGTAGACATATTGTTAACATAGTATACATTTTAACTGACCTTTATTTGACTGTTTGTGTTTTTGTAGGTGGCTAAGATATGCGATGCTGCTAAACGTTACGTTAATGTGTGTGATACATTGACTATCGTAACGTTATGTATAGGTACCTCATCCAACCCTGCTTAAAAAATATCACTTGACAAAAATTATGAATAAGGTAGCGAACGGCATTGGAGGCAACAGATTGCCGTGTTTGCGATGACGTTATAACCATAGAAATCTTATAAGTAGACGCAGTATTGGCTGCTGTGACGTGCGAAATTCGTCCGCCATCTTGAAGTGGTGATGAGCAGCCGGCGAGCAGCCTAAACTGACAGTTGACAGGTAGAAAACAAAGGTGTTCAGCGTTTTCCTGCTTAAATGAGCGAACTGTTGAAAATAGAAATCGGAGGAATAATATTTTTCACAAGTAAAATTTAAAATTAACATACTATTGGTTGTATTGTGTGAAAAGGATATTACCACAGAGTTGAGAAAGAGTAAAGATCTTCAATATTTGTATGTGAAAATAACAAAGAAATCTTCTGGGGGAGGATGACCCCCCCTACAGGGGTTTGGTTTACAAACTTTCAGCCGCACCTAAAACAAAATTCACCAGCCACCACTGATTATGATGCATTCTCATTTTAGGCAAATTATAAGACAATACTTTTTTAACAGTATATTTGTAACCAGGAATAAGTCTTCAAGTAACAATATTCAAATACTAACATTGTTGGGTAAGACAGAATGTGGTTTTATTCTGAATCCAGTGAAACAGGTTTGTGGTTTTAGCTGATAAAAAGACTTTCAGGTGTTTATATATGTTTATGTTTAAGTATTTCGCAGACGCTTTTATCCAAAGCGACATACATAAAAAATACATGTAAAACAATCACTGTAAACATTATCATTTAAGGGACGAATGTAATAGAAAATATCAATACAAAGTGTCAAGACAGAATAAACTCTGCTGCTGTAGCAACAGAGATACAGTCTATAGGTCCCTAAGATACATAGATATCTAATGTATTCATTCATTGTTTATGTAGGGTATACGCATGTATGTATAACCTAATCATATTGTTTCTTCAACTTAAAAATACCTGACCGTTTTTTCCCCCCTTCTCTGGGATTATATTCCCAGTTTTGATCTCGGACATTTATAGCATATGAGAATATGTTATTACTGTTAAGCAAACTATGAATAATAAAACACGCCAAAACATGTCCTTTATCATAGCTACACGTATGACCAAAAAGCGTGTGAAAATCAGTGGTAATCAATGAGGTAAGATGAAATAAATGCGCTGACAGTTCATTGCTCCTGCCAAATAAATTGCACTGAGTGGAGCGTATCACCACTCCAAGATGGCGGCCCTGTGTCTCGTCAGCACCAGTAGGCAGTAGCGCTCGATGCTGCGTACCCTTATAAGATGTCTATGGTTATAACAGCAGTGAGTTTACAGCCTCACTGATTTAACTACACAGCAAATAAAAGTTACGTTACTTAGCCAATAAACGTTAGCTTGCATGCAAAAGTTACTGTTCTTTGTGGAACTTCAAATGTCGAACGAAGTTGGAAGTTGTTGCGTCTCCGTCTGTAATCTTCAAACCGCATGTTTTGCATACTGCAATTTGTTTTTTGTTGACCAACTTGTAGTTTTTATACCCTAACGGAACTATATTTGGCATAATTTTTTTCTCGCTGGCGCATTGTTTGACAACTCTTCTTCGTTGATTGTCCTGCAATGTTATTGGATGAATGCTGTGGGATGAAAACAACATGGATGTAATTTGATTGGAGGTTGTACTGACAGGCAGCACTCACGCAGACACGCGTACACAATGAAAGATACGGAGCGCTCCTGAATAACTTTTTAATCTTTGGGTTTTGGGGAAAGTAGCGAGTCTTGTCAAGTCAAAAGGCTTAAGTCCAAGTGAAGTCACAAGTTATTGATGTTAAAGTCCAAGTCAAGTTGCAAGTCTCTTTACATTTTGTCAAGTCGAGTCTAAAGTCATTAAATTCATGACTCAAGTTTGACTCGAGGCAGCACGGTGACAGACGGGTTAGCGCGTCTGCCTCACAATACGAAGGTCCTGAGTAGTCCTGGGTTCAATCCCGGGCTCGGAATCTTTCTGTGTAGAGTTTGCATGTTCTCCCCATGACTGCATGCATTCCCTCCGGGTACTCTGGCTTCCTCCCACTTTCAAAGACATGCACCTGGGGATAGGTTGATTGGCAACACTACATTGGCCCCAGTGTGTGAATGTGAGGTTGAATGTTCTATCTGTGTTGACCCTGCAATAAGGTGGCGACTTGTCCAGGGTGAACCCGATTGTAGCTGAGATAGGCACCAGCGTCCCCCGTGACCCCAAAGGGAATAAGCGGTAGAAAATGGATTGATGGAAGTTTGACTCGAGTCCAAGTCATGTGACTCGAGTCAACACCTCTGCTGTTTACTACTGCGGTATCTTGTTACAGTCATTTTTGCCATGTTTGATAGACAACTGACAACTGTCATCTTGTTTATACCTATAATTGTGTTTACTAGAGGTACAACAGTACAGGTAACCCAGGCTACGACCCGTACCACAGTTTCACTTCTTTTTCGGTACATTTTGTGAGGGTAAAAAGAACAACAATTATTCCTCTCAAAGTTATTTTGTTATTTCACTTGTCATTACAAACATTCTGCAGTAAACAAAATGTCATTGGTGTAGTGAATACTATCCATCCATCCATTTTCTACCCCTTGTCCCTTTTGGGGTGGCGGGGGGTGCTGGAGCCTATCTCAGCTGCACTCGGGGGGAAGGCGGGGTACTACCTGGACAAGTCACCACCTCATCGCAGGGCCAACACAGATAAACAATATTCACAATCACATTCACACACTAGGGCCAATTTAGTGTTGCCAATCAACTTATCCCCAGGTGTAAGGAAGCCGGAGTACCCATAGGGAACCCACGCAGTCACGGGGAGAACATGCAAAGTCCACACTGAAAGATATCGAGTTATATCGAATCAGAGCAAACACATAAATAAAAAGTCTGATTAAAAATATTTAAATTTGAAAATGATTTTTCTGATTTAATTAGTGGATGTTTTTATTTTCCCAGTCGGGACCAATACAATAGTTCAGTCACTGAGACATTTTTTCGAGTGCCTGCAAGTCCACATCGAGGCCAGGATTACTGGTGAGCTGCCGCAGATAGTGAAACTGAAGTCTGTCACTAAAGCCGCTGCTCCTTCTCAATGCTGTGTTTCAACTACTGTGCTAGTGTTAGTCATATTTCTTTATTTTGTTCTTCTGCAAGTCGTTACAGACATTGAGGGGTTATGTCAATGTGCATTATTGCACACTGCATTAAAATAACCCAAGCTATGTGGTTAGGTGGGTTGAAAGGGGTTGCAGGTAGCTATTTAACAGATACGGATCATTTAAGGCAAATTTATAATATCTCACTTGGAGGAACATGTTGCGGAAAGCCATGTTGTGAATTGTCCAGTGAAAGGTTTTACATTTAGTTTCAAGTTCAAATCCTCATTTACTGCTCATATGTCTCAGAAGCACGGGTATTTTGCAAATACTAGTATTAGTAAGCTATACAAAGAA
The DNA here is from genome assembly GCF_033978795.1 of Nerophis ophidion. Classification (NCBI taxonomy): domain Eukaryota; kingdom Metazoa; phylum Chordata; class Actinopteri; order Syngnathiformes; family Syngnathidae; genus Nerophis; species Nerophis ophidion. The sequence goes on from NC_084615.1 coordinate 48,465,231, forward strand.
TCTGCCTAGTCATCATCATCTATTCAAATCAAATCATATGACTTGGGGTGTGACGATTAGGGATGATGTTCGAAACCGGTTCTCCCGATTGTTCGATAAGAAAAGAACCGATTCCATGGATTCAAATCCCTTTTTGAGAACCGGTTCCCGTTATCAAACCCACTATACCGTATTATATGCGAACATAGGGCACACCACATTCAAAGGCGCCGTGTCAGTTACAGGTGCTATTTCTATATTTAACACATAAATAAGTCGCAGCGTATTTTTGGGCGCAGGCATGGTTAAACATACGCTATTTTAAAACATACGCTAGCATGCGTGTACGCTGTTTTAAAAAGGCAGGAGGAGCAAAGCTGAGTTCGGTTGTACTTTGTTGAAGTATTTATCAATTTACTCACATTATTTTTTGGTCAATCCTCATCCACAAATCCATCAAAGTTCTCATCTTCTGTGTTCGAAATGAACAGCTTGGCAACTTAAGTTCTCCATCAAACAGGCCAGATTCCCTCCTGTCATTTTCATAGTCCATTAGCATAGCAAGCCAGCACAACAGTAAAAACTGACTTCTCTTACCCCGTTTTGTGTATCGATTTGCTTCCGTGCTGGTCCCCTTCTTCTCCAGTGTGCTTCACCGGGATGTCAAAAGTGAGCGGCACCTCGTCCATGTTGGTGATGTGTTTGTCGGCGATTTTTTTATTTACAACGCATATAGCAGCACTACATGCTCACTGGGGACGCGCCTTTAGTGTCCTCTCTCACCTGAAACCTTCACCCTATAACGGCCACATGCTGTCCTCAGTCATGTCCGCTTTTCCTCCATATAAACAGCATGCCGGCCCAGTCATATAACATCTATGGCTTTTGGAACTCCGTGCACACACTACAACCTATCTACGTTTGTAGATTCGATAAGAGATTCGATAAAGAATCGGTTCGATAAGAGGATTCGATAATGGGCTCGAACTCGATAATTTCTTAACGAACATCATCCCCTAGTGACGATCTGTCACTTTATTTCTGTTTGTTTCCTTGTTTTTGTATTTATTTCCCGTCAGTGCTCATATTTTGTTCCATTTCCTGTTTGTTCCACGGAGCACTGTTTTTTTCCTCACCTGCTGTTGAAGATCGCCTTATGTTTGGAACATTTACATGCAGCACTGCTTCTTTTCCCTCTCCGTTTTGAGTAATAAAACTCATCTTACCTTCTCATCGTCCGCTGCTTCCTGCATCTTGGGGTCTCAAAAACTGCAGCCATGCGAGTTCCTAACATGATCTTCAAGCCAGACTGGGACCTCGCAAGAACCCCTGCCGGCGACCCCAAACTGACGTTCTGGACCGCACAATTCGTGGAGGACTTAAAAGCTAGGTTTGTGCGGTCCCAGCCCACAGCAGGCTCTGACCTTCACTGTCCGCCTCGACCGCCGGTTCCGGCTCTCCAAACAGCTAGGCCAACGCCGCTTACGTCCCTCTCGGCTCAGCCGCCGGTTCCGCGGCCAATGCCACCATTTTCCCCGTCGCCTGCTGTGCAACCTCCTGTATCGGCTCCGCGGTGTGTAATGTTTACACAACGTGCGGTACGCTACTTAATATGTCCGTGTGGAAACTCGTTCGGTTGGAGGGTTTTCCAGCTCTGGCTTTTACATGTTGTCCGAGCCCGGTCGCTGCTAGCATGTGTACTTGTTCGGGACACCTCCAAAAACCGAGCCGAAACCCCTGTACCGAAATGGTTCAGTACAAATACACGTACCGTTACACTCCTACTATTCACATTATTTCACTACCGATTACAGAAGAAGATGCTGATTCTTGAGGTTCAAAATCATTGCATCATCTATGACCCATCATATTTTTTCTACAAAAACAACACTACAAAGGCATTCCATTTCCGGGGGAATGGTAGTGAATGTCAAGTTAGTAATTTGTTCAATTAATGTTTAAAATAAAATGTTCTCTTCATGTACATTTAAAGAGATGTACTATGGTTTATACATGAAGAAAACCCATGAAAAACATTGAAGGAACTATCCTTTGCAGGGTTGTTCGAAGTATATTTATAGTTTATTTCTCAACTATGATAATGGTTTAGAGAAGGGGTCAACTTTTTTGCACCAAGGACTGGTTTAATGTAGGCATTATTATCACGGACCGGCCTGTTTTGTGTGACAGATAAATATATCAAATAAGTGAATGAAAAATAAATACATAAAAAAACTCACCATTACGTTCAATTAATTAGAGCCCATGGCCTTTTCCTTTTGCAAAAAACTCTCCATAGATTTTAGTTTTTTACTAATTTATGCTAGTAGTAGGCTTTTTTGACTTTAGTACCTGATGGGTTATAAGGTGATACATCACATTCAAGGACAAGAGCATTGATATATGATAAAGCTAAAAATACTTGCTATTAGTTCTAATAGATATCTTTGGATTGTTATTTCCATTCTAAAAGTGATGTGTTAATATTTTGTGCAATATTTGTTACGTAGATACACTGTTGCTTTTTTGGTCCAATTTTTTTAAAGCGTAAATACATCTGTTATGGCTAACTACTTATGTGATAGGACGATGTGCAATAATACCAGAACTTTAACTTACTAGGCCAAAGGAGACAACAATTTAGCACTTCTCCATCTGCCTTATGGACTTTACTTACTATGGTCAATTTGTTCCTGATCTGCCCAGATATTAGGTCATCATCCTGCCGCGGACTGCAGATGGAACCTGTCATGATCCATTGTCAGGATCATGTTTTGTTTAGTTAAAGACTACCTTAGTGCTTTTTCAGAACCCCTGGGTTTGCGTTCTTGGTTGCCATGGGTGCTGATTATTTTCACCTGGCTCTGACTAGTGTTCGGGACGCTCACCTGCACTCGGGCACTAATCAAAGAGATATTTATTCATGCCTTTCGCCACACTGACTGTTTGCTCAATACGATAAGTTACGTGTGCTTACCATAGCTATTGGCATGCCTGACAGAGTTATGGACAATAAATCATTATCTTACCTGCACACTGCCTCGGGAGTTCGCTCAGCATCCTGGGAAAATGATCCGCGATTCAATGTGCGACCCCGCTGTGACAGAACCTAGTTTTTTTCTATGAATTGTCACCTTTACATTTATGTTTAATAATGTGCATTGTCCCATGTAACAGAGATGTAAAAAATATAGAAAATGACGTCTTCCTATCAGGAGTTTTACAACACATCTATGAACAAGCTTATTGGTGTGTCTGGTGGGACTGGCGAAAGTTAAGTAGTAGAAAATGCGGTCGGTTATAAATTATTTAATGTATATCTAATGTAAAGATTGTTGATCAGAGTCTTTACATTGGCACATCAATTTTCTAAAATGACATACATGTCATCATTTGAACATCATCTATTTCCTCAAAGAACCTCTGAGGCTGGTTATCAGCTCACTTTAATTAACTTTAGGTGATGCATAGCGCAATTCATTTGTAAACGCTTCACACTCACGTCTCACTGCTTAATATTATAATTAGCGCTAGGAGGTGTCCGTGATATGAGGCACAAACAAAGGCTCTCATTGTTGTCATATTTAAACAATACTTCAGTGGCCCTGTTTGTTCATACAAAAAATGAGCACTGGTGAGAGAAGAGAAATGTTTATGTTTTGTGTAGTGTGTGATGTAAAGGAATGTGCTGCTGTCTTTGAATCCTGGCAGCTTTTCTCCATCTTTCGCCCTTCCCTTTTTCTTCCAGTTGTCATAGCAACCCCCCTGGCCTTTTTAACATAAGTTACGCTGGGGTTCGCCCGTGATGCTTGTTGCCATAGTTACTGAGTCCCTTTTGTTATTGAGCCCTGGTGCTTCCTGCGTGATGTAGCAGGTGTGACATTTACCTGTGGTGCACGCACTTGCTTGAGCATGGGTGCACAGGAAAAGGCTGGGAAAATAAACACAGTATCATGTCGTTTTAGTTTTAAACTTTTTGCGGCGATTTTTTTTTTTTTTTAAGATTTTGTACAAAATTTGAGGCAAAAACTCACATTTTTGCTTTCTGGTACAAGCTGAATTTTTTATGACTTAACTTTTGCAAAATAAAGCACTTTTTTAGCAGTAGTTCTGTTCCATCATGTTATAAATCATTCATTCTTAAACTGTAGTACACATGCTAGTCAGTACACCACAAATTAAAAAGAAACATGAAATAATATTTGAGGAAGAAAAAAGTTATTATACATATACAATCTGATTTCCCAAACATTTGCTGATGTTGGATTAAAAAATGGCAGCACGGTGGTTTGTGCGTCTGCCTCACAATACGAAGGTCCTGAATAGTCCTGGGTTCAATCCCGGGCTCGGGATCTTTCTGTGTGGAGTTTGCATGTTCTCCCCGTGACTGTGTGGGTTTCTCCCGGGTACACCGGCTTCCTCCCACCTCCAAAAAACATGCACCTGGGGATAGGTTGATTGGCAACACTAAATTGGCCCTAGTGTGTGAATGTGAGTGTGAATATTGTCTGTCTATCTGTGTTGGCTCTGTGGTGAGGTGGCGACTTGTCTATGGTGTACGCCACCTTCCGCCACGACCCCGAAAGGGACAAGCGGTAAAAAATGGAAGGATGGATGGAAGGAAGTATGTGATCGTGACTAGCTACCCCGCCTTCCGCCCGATTGTTGCTGAGATAGGCACCAGCGCCCCCCGCGACCCAAAAGGGAATAAGCCGTAGAAAATGGATGGATGGGATGGATTTAAAAATCGATCTAGTCAGCGAAAAAGGCTACTCGGCGCTAGCAGTTATACAACAGCATAAGCACACATGCAAGACATACGTAATAAGTGTCCTAATTGAACAATAGTGCAGTCTAAAACAGCATAATTGTCAATATCAACAAGTATAAAATAATTATAGTCGCATATTACTTAAGGGGGAACATTATCACCAGACCTATGTAAACATCAATATATACCTTTGCAGAAAGTGAAGTGGAGTGAATTATATTTATATAGCGCTTTTCTCTAGTGACTCAAAGCGCTTTTACTAAGTGAAACCCAATATCTAAGTGACATTTAAACCAGTGTGGGTGGCACTGGTAGCAGGTGGGTAGAGTGTCTTGCCCAAGGACACAACAGCAGTGACCAGGATGGCGGAAGCGGGGATCGAACCTGGGACCCTCAAGTTGCTGGCACAGCCGCTCTACCAATCGAGCCATACCGCCCCAAAAAAAGACCATATATTTTTCTAAACGATTTCCAAACTCTAAATGGGTGAATTTTGGCGAATTAAACGCCTTTCTATTATTCGCTCTCGGAGCGATGACATCACATAAGTAATCAATCCGCCATTTTCTCAAAAACAATACAAACGAGTCAAATCAGCTGTGTTATTTTCCGTTTTTTCGACTGTTTTCCGTTCCTTGGAGACATCATGCCTCGTCAGTGTGTTGTCGGAGGGTGTAACAACACGATCAGGGACGTATTCAAGTTGATTTACGTGGAGTGTGCATCGATTAGCACTGCATGCTAATCGATGCTAACATGCTATTTAGGCTAGCGCTATGTACAAATTGCATTGTTATGCCTCATTTGTAGCTATATTTGCATCCAGCCTTTCCCTCCACCCACATTTAATGCCAAACAAACATACCAATCGACAGATTCAAGTTGCACCAGTGTCAAAAGATGCGAAAGTCCCTCGTTTGGTCTGTACATTTTACCGGCGATGCTACGACAGGCATGGCACAGAGAAACGTGTGACTATCCTGCGACACTCAAAGCAGATGCATTTCCAATGATAAAGTCAACGAAATCACAAAGGTGAGTTTTGTTGATGTTATTGACTTATGTGCTAATCAGACATATTTGGTCGCGGCATGACTGCCAGCTAATCGATGCTAACATGCTATTTAGGCTAGCTGTAGCTTCTACAATGGGAATGAAACTGAACTCACTGGTGACGGTGGCAGAGAAGAGGACTGTTGACAAACTAGTAAGCATCCTGGATGATGCCAGTCACCCTCTGCATAGCGTTATCAGTAGCTAGAGGAGCCTGTTCAGTGCTAGACTGCTTCATCCCAAGTGCAGGACTAATAGACTCAAAAACTCCTTTGTCCCACACGCCATTAGACTGTACAACTCCTCTCTGGGGCGAGGGGTACAAGGATGACAGGGGATGCAAAACAATAACAGTGCAATATGTTTTCATAACATGGTCACTACTGCCTGCTTTGTCTTGTTATATTCTTATTTTACTGTTATATTTTTATTCCCATTGTTGCTTTTTATTTTTTATTCTTATTGTAATATTTCTCTATTTTGTTTCCATTTAAACCCCCATTATTTACTTTTTACTTTAATTTAAATTGATCTCACCTCTGTACACTGCTGCTGGAATTTTAATTTTCCTGAAGGAACTCTCCTGAAGGAATCAATAAAGTACTATCTATCCATCGATCTATCTATCTATGTACATGTGTAGCTATATTTGCATCCAGCCCTTCCCTCCACCCACATTTAATGCCATACAAACACTTACCAATCGACGGATTTAAGTTGCTCCAGTGGTCAAAAGATGCAATCGTTGGTTGGAAGGCGATCGCCGAATAGCTTCAATACCCAATCGCTAAATAGCTTCAATTTCTTCTTCAATTTCGTTTTCCTTATCTGCCTCCACACTCCAACCATCCGTTTCAATACATGCGTAATCTGTTGAATCGCTTAAGCCGCTGAAATCCGAGTCTGAATCCGAGCTAATGTCGCTTTATCTTGCTGTGCTAACTGCCATGTTGTTTGTATTGGCATCACTAGATGACGTCACAGGAAAATGGATGGTGGATTTACAGATAGCGAAAATCAAGCACTTTAAAGCCTTTTTTCGTGATATTCCATGATGGGTAAAAATTTGAAAAAAACTTCGAAAAATAAAATAAGCCACTGGGAACTGATTTTTATTGGTTTTAACCCTTCTGAAAGTGTGATAATGTTCCCCTTTAAACATATAAAGTCTCCAAGGCAGAAGTGTTTTAGAAATAATCTAATAACAAACGTGTCTGCATAATTCAACTTACTTTCATGATCATAACTTAATTAATTATTGTGGCCATGAGGTGTCGCTAAAAAACACCCCCTTTATGGACCCCAGCCATAACAAGCCCAGTGCCAGACTCACATCCGTGCCTGACAGCACACCATTCAGATTAACCCAAGCAGATGTGAGGAAGGATCAACCCCTGCAAATCCGCAGGGCCAGACAACATCCCAGGGTGGGTACTGAAATACTGTGCCCACCAATGGATACTTTTAACACTTCTCTTTAACTATCCTCTTTCCAACCTGCTTGAAGATCGCATCCATCATTCCTGTACTAAAGAGCTCTACAGAAGATCAGGTGGATTGGTGCAAAAGCAACAGGCTGTGCATCAATTTTGAAAAAGACAAAGAGATGTTGGTAGACTTGAAGAAGGTCAGACACTGCCCTTCCTTCTGCACAACAGAGAAGATAGATAGATAGTACTTTATTGATTCCTTCAGGAGAGTTCCTTCAGGAAAATTAAAATTCCAGCAGCAGTGTACAGAGTTGAGATCAATTTAAATACAAGTAAAAAGTAAATAATGGGGGTTCAAATGGAAACAAAATAGAGAAATTTTACAATAAGAATAAAAACTAAAAAGCAACGATGGGAATAAAAATATAACAGTAAAATAAGAATATAACAAGACAAAGTAGGCAGTAGTGACCATGTTATGAAAAAGAAGCAGATGTGAAAGTGGTTTCCAGCTTCAAGAATAAAGGGGTTCATCTATCCAGAGACTTTTCCTGGAGCTACAACTCTTCCTGTCTGCTCAAGAAGGCACGTCAGTGTCTTCTTCCTCAGGAAGCTGAAGCGTACTGGACTAGGGAGCTCCATCCTTAGGAGCTTCTACAAATGTGTGGTAGAGAGCACCTTCAGCACCAGCATAACGGTTTGGCACAGCAGTTGCACGGTTGAAGAAAGGAACAGGGTAGTGGGGAAAGCTACTCAGAAGATCATGGGTAGCAGCCTTCCACCACCACAGATATCTTCTTTAGCAGGTGCAGAAAGAGAGCTTGTTCAAAAGCTCTTGGTGATGCAGAGCTTTTGAACCCACCCACCCCACACACGCCCTATTTGACCCCCCCCCCAAGGCTAGGCAGGAGGCAGTCGGACCACCAGACTGAGGAACAACTTCTTTCTGGAAGAAGCGAGACTGCTAACGCTGATGGTGCTGTCCAGCAACGGATACCAATCTTCCACCCCACAGCCCCCTCCCCATCCCTGCACCTGGAACACTTGACTTGCACACATGTCCCAAGTGTACTAAACTGGGCTTTATCTGGTTTGGTTTGCTGTCATTTTTTTTGTATTTTATTTGCACTGTAAGAACACAATCTAGTATATTTTTCCCTTAATTGTTTTATGTTTATAATCTATTTGTCATGATGGGCTTAGCTGGAGTAGGACTCCAACACAGAGCAAAAAAAGAAGAAGAAGAAGAAGAATAACACACTCAAAAAGGAGTGAGAAAAATGTGTGGAGAAATAACAGTTAACACTACACGGCAACGTCAGAGCTGAGCCACAGGAAACGAGAAGAGTGACTGAAGCCAAATCAGAAGAGATGTGAGCAACTGGAAGGGTGAACCTTCAGGAATCTACTGCCGCCGAGTGACGGGACTGGAGAGTCAGAAGGAAGTGAGTATCAGGTGTGCACGCAGGTGGCTTCGCCCCATGACACAGAAACCAGGCACTACAACAAAAAGAAGAAAAAGAGAGGCAAGATCATCCATCCATCCATTTTCTACCGCTTATTCCCTTTTGGGGTCGCGGGGGGCGCTGGCGCCTATCTCAGCTACAATCGGGCGGAAGGCGGGATACTCACTGTACAAGTCGTCACCTCATCACAGGGCCAACACAGATAGACAACGTTCACATTCACACACTAGGGCCAATTTAGTGTTGCCAATCAACCTATCCCCAGGTGCATGTCCTTGGAGGTGGGAGGAAAATATTTTTCATATATCCTATTTTCATAAATGATGATGTACAAACCCCGTTTCCATATGAGTTGGGAAATTGTGTTACATGTAAATATAAACGGAATACAATGATTTGAAAATCATTTTCAACCCATATTCAATTGAATATGCTACAAAGACAAAATATTTGATGTTCAAACTGATTAAAAAAAATTTTTTTGCAAATAATCATTAACTTTAGAATTTCTTGCCAGCAACACGTGACAAAGAAGTTGGGAAAGGTGGCAATAAATACTGATAAAGTTGAGGAATTCTCATCAAACACTTATTTTGAACATCCCACAGGTGTGCAGGCTAATTGGGAACAGGTGGGTGCTATAATTGGGTATAAAAACAACTTCCCAAAAAATACTCAGTATTTCACAAGAAAGGATGAGGCGAGGTACACCCTTTTGTCCACAACTGGGTGAGCAAATAGTCAAACAGTTTAAGAACAACGTTTCTCAAAGTGCAATTGCAAGAAATTTTGTGATTTCAACATCTACGGTCCATAATATCATCAAAGGTTCAGAGAATCTGGAGTAATCACTCCACGTAAGTGGCATAGCCGGAAACCAACATTGAATGACCGTGACCTTCGATCCCTCAGACGGCACTGTATCAAAAACCGACATCAATCTCTAAAGGATATCACCACATGGGCCCAGGAACACTTCAGAAAACCACTGTCACTAAATACAGTTTGTCGCTACATCTGTAAGTGCAAGTTAAAGCTCTACTATGCAAAGCCAAAGCCATTTATCAAAAACATCCAGAAACGCCGCCGGCTTCTCTGGGCCCGAGATCATCTAAGATGGACTGATGCAAAGTGAAAAAGTGTTCTGTGGTTTGACGAGTCCACATTTGAAATTGTTTTTGGAACTATTCGACATTGTGTCATCCAGACCAAAGGGGAAGCGAACCATACATACTGTTATCGACACAAAGTTCAAAAGCCAGCATCTGTGATGGTAGGGGGGTGCATTAGTGCCCAAGGCATGGGTAACTTACACATCTGTGAAGGTACCATTAATGCTGAAAGGTACATACAGGTTTTGGAACTACATATGCTTTCAAGGACGCCCCTGCTTATTTCAGCAAGACAATGCCAAGCCACATTCAGCACATGTTACAACAGCGTGGTTTCGTAGTAAAAGAGTGCGGGTACTTTCTTGGCCCGCCTGCAGTCTAGACCTGTCTCCCATCGAAAATGTGTGGCGCATTACGAAGCGTAAAATACGACAGTGGAGACCCCGGACTGTTGAACGACTGAAGCTCTACATAAAACCAGAATGGGAAAGAATTCCACTTTCAAAGCTTCAACAATTAGTTTCCTCAGTTCCCAAACGTTTATTGAGTGTTTTTAAAAGAAAAGGTGATGTAACACATTGGTGAACATGCCCTTTCCCAACTATTTTGGCACGTGTTGCAGTCATGAAATTCTAAGTTAATTATTATTTGCAAAAAAAAAACAAAGTTTATGAGTTTGAACATCAAATATCTTGTGTTTGTAGTGCATTCAATTGAATATGGGTTGAAAAATGTTTGTAAATCATTGTATTCTGTTTATATTTACATCTAACACAATTTCCCAACTCATATTGAAACGGGGTTAGTACATAATATTGTTCTAATCATTGTGCTAAATCCAGCACCTTGGGTACTAAATTTTGTTTCGTCTCATGTGTCTCATGTGTGCTGCTACGACAATACAATTCCTTGAGTCCTAACTGTAAATTGCTTTTGGTATCTAGAAATATGATACAGTATATACAATAAAACCCATGAATGTTTGACAATTTGACTGCAAAGTTGATAGTCAAATCAGACTCCTCCAAATCATATCGTCAAATAGTGGACTATTCCAACTCACCCCTTGTTATTTTCAGTGTGAAACAGTTCTCATAGTTTTAAGGATTTAGAAAATACTGTACAGCTATTAGAGGTTTAATTTCCATTACTTTGTGTGAGGACTGTTGTTTCAAAACTCTAACAAGCTGTGTTTTAGGACGGATCGTGTTAAATCCCAGAGGTTTCCCAGAACCAAAATATGTTTGATGTAATGAAAGAAGGAAGCTTGATCAAAGTATGGTTAGAAGAATCTTGGTCAATGTGTGTGTAAAAACAACATCAGAGTCAATCATGCCTTGGTTTATCTTTGTCTAAACAACTTTTGAGTTTCCTCCCAGCTGACACCTATTTACACTCCAGTCAGGAATTTTAAGCCTCACATAATCTTGAGCACACTGCCATGCATCTAGAGTTGGGCGAGAAGCAAGACAAATTCAAATGTTATCACAGTAAAATTGGTCACAGACCAGAGGAAAACATCAGTTTAAAGCGCAGAGAGAGTGTTCCCCTTCACATGCTCACTGCTTATGTTTACTTACCTGCTTTTCTTCTCTTCAGGGCACATCTGTAATGATGATGATGATGGAGGCTGTAGTGTCAATGGGACGTAGACGTGTGCTGAGGAGACTTGACGGTGAGTGAGTGAGGTGATGAAAGATAGTGGGAGGACGTGTGAGACATGGAGTGAAGAGGAAGAAAACCAACCGGGAAAAAATGCTGCAATGCCTCCCTGTAGTTAAATGTTGTGCTTCTGTCCGTTAGAAATGGACATGGCAGGAATCCACTTACAAAGCTGTGGATCTAGGTTGATTGGCAGCAGGAGACTGTGAGGAAAGCGTCTTCAAATCGGATTAAAACTCAAAGCGGGATGGATAACAGAGCAGGAAAATACAACAGCGGTTGAAGGCAGATTTTTCTTGCAGCTAATTCTGTTGCTACGGCAACAAATCAGCATCAGACCAGATATGGGGAGCTTAATAAGGTGGCCTCCATAGCACATCCTTTATTTATCAAGTGTCAGGTGATACCTCACCTTATTAAAAATAGAGCAGACATCAATCACAAATGCAACTAGAAGACAAAAACAACATAAACATAATAAAAGTGAAACCAGGTTGATGTTAGAAATAGTTTATGGAGAAATTAAGCGGGACACCACAGAATATGTTGGAGTCATTTGAAAACTACTTCCCCGGGTCTATATGTGAAAACAAACAAACAAAAAAACAGTAGAAATAGCTACATTTGCATTTGCAACTTACATTTGTAGCAGTTCCACACCAGTAATGGTAGTGGTAGTGTGACAAGCAACTCAAATAAAATATAATATAAAATCATCCAGCAGGTGATTGTATTGTCAGCGTATTGAATTGAGGGGGTGTCCTGACCCACTATTGATATCAAATATTGATCCGTTAACAACAACAAAAAGTATGAGATTATATATGCTAGCATTTTATTTACAAAAATGTAAACAGGGTAGGCTATAGGTTACTCAGAGATGGCAGCTACACAACAGCTTAGCACACAATGGCACATAAGCTAGACATACATAAGTGTCTCTAATTGAACTATATTGCAGTGTAAAACAACACATTTGTCAATATTAACACATATTAAGTAATTATAATTGCATAATACTTACATATACAAAGCCTCTAAGGCAGAGGTGAATTAGAAAGTATCCAGTAACAAACGTGTCCGCACCATTTGATTTATTGTATCATTAGCTGAACTTCATGAATTATTGTGGCAACTAGATGTCACCAAAAAAAATTACCACTCCACTTCAACTTAAAAACAGCATAAGTCCATTCCAGACCGTTAATAATAAATAGGCTAGTGTTTTTCAAAATTCTATTTTCTCTGTTCGACTAATTTTGCTTGATCACACCTATTCTAAATGTCCACACTTCAAAATTATAGAAGTTTGTATTATGATTTGTCATATACTTTCCAGACCTGCCACCTTAGTGTGGTAGAGGAGTTTGAGTGTCCCAATGACCATAGGAGCTCTGTTGTCTCGGGGCTTCTATGCCCCCTGGTAGGGTCTCTCACAACAAACAGGTCATAGGTGAGACACCAGAAAAAGAGCAATTCAAAGACATCTATGAACGACGCAATCAAGAACCCAGATTTCCTTCGCCCATACACGGGTCACTGGGGCCCCCCTCTGGAGCCAGGCATGGAGGTGTGGCAACATAGGTCCGCCCCTCAAAAGGGCTCACCACTCATAGGAGGGGGGATAGAGGTCAGGTGCAGTGTGACCTGGGCGGAAGCCGAAGGCAGGGCCCTTAGCAGTCCGCTCCTCGGCAACAGAAGCTAGCTTTTGGGACGTGGAATGTCACCTTGCTGGGGGGAAGAAGCCCGAGCTGGTGTACGAGGTAGAGCGGTTTTGGCTGGATCTTGTCAGACCGACTTTGACGCACAGCAAAGGCTCTGGAAGCAGTCCTCAAAAGGGGTTTGACTCTCTTTCACTCTGGCATTGCACGCATTGAGAGGTGACGGACGACGATGGCAATACTTGTTGCCCCACAGCTCAGAGGCTGTACATTGAAGTTTAACCCAGTAGATGAGAGGGTAGCTTCCGTCCGTCTACGTGTGGGGGGTCGGATCCTGACTGTTGTTTGTGCTTTTGCAACAAACGAGTACTGGAGAGTGCTCCCTTTTGTTGGTTCCCTTGTTCTGCTGGTGGACTCAGATAGGCAATGACAATGAAACCTAAAGAGGCGTGATTGGGAGACGACAAGCGCTGTGTGGCTTCTATGGTCAAAGAGAAAAAAATTCGGACACTGGAGAAGTTCGGGGAAGCCATGGAAAACAACCACAGGACGGCTTTCGAAAGGATTCTGGACCACCATCCTCCACCACAGGAGGGGAAAGCAGTGGACTATCAACACTGTTTATGGTGGGGATAGTGTGTTGCTGACTTCGTCTCAGGATGTTGTTGATCAGTCGAGGGAATATTTCGACAACCTCGTCAATCCCACCTACACGTCTTCTTATGAGGAAGCATAGTCTGGGGAATCTGTGGTGGACTCCTATTTCTGGGGCTAAGGTTGCCAAGGTAGTAAAAAAAAAAAACCTTGATACCCCATAGACTGTATGGGGTGTCGGATCAACTGATTGTGGTGGTTTTCTTTCTGAATGATCAGTGCCAGAGCTTGGTCCACATTGCCAACAGTAAGTGGGACCCGTTTCCAGTGAGGGATGGACTCCGCTAGGGCTGCCTTTTGTCAACAATTTTTATGGACAGAATTACTAGCTCCATGCCTGCTGGATTAGGTCTCTGTTTTGCAGATAATATGGTCCTGCTGGCTTCATCCGGCCAGGATCTTCAGCTCTCACTGGATCGCTTCGCAGCCGAGTATGAAGCAATTGGGATGAGAATCGGCACCTCCAAGTCAAAATCTATGGTTCTCGCGCGAAAAAGGGTAGAGTGCCATCTCGGGGTTGAGGATAAAATCTTTCGCCAAGTAGAGGAATTCAAGTACCTCAGAGTTTTGTTCACGAGTGAGGGAAGAGTGGACCGTGAGATCAAGAGGTGGATCGGAAAGTCATCTTGAAAGGATTTGCAGTTTGCCATAATCTTGCAAACAGGGTACAGTTACTAATAGATAATGTAGTAAACACACTCATAAACAATTTAACATAGTGCAACATTTACTCTTCTCTAGTTTAAACAGTTGTTGAAACAAGTTTGTTTACCTTTACCTCAGATGACAATGTTGATCTCTTTTTTTGGTACAATGCGACCCCAGCTCGTTGTGATTACTTACAGATGTCCAATGTTGTCCAGAGAGCAAATTAAATTCGCATTTTGTCTGTAGTTGCAAGTTGATGCACTTGTTTGTGTAATAGAGTTGATTTACCTTTGCTGTAATTGTGCCTCTTCAAGGTAATGTGTGCTGTGGAGATATGAATGTCATCTTCTTGCAGGACTTGGTCTTTACAGATGTTAAATGTCTTGCATGCTGTGGCTGTCCGTTTAGCAAAAGCATGTTTTAACTCAAGTGTGCTACTTTTGTTGACATTGACTCAGTAAACTTTGCCAGCATAGCATTTTTCTCTGCTTTTTGGCAATGTAGCTAGCATTAATGCTAACATGTAGCTATAGGCACAACAGCAGTAGCTGACTGGCATACAGTTCCCTTCACTGCTCACTGAGGACGGAGACAGCTGCTTGCTTTCACCTCAGAGTCTCCAAGACACAAAAAAGTCTCCAACATTCCCCTGAAAAAGTCATTGGATTTGTCGCTAGCATCTGTTTACAAAAGAAGTCGCAAAGAGGATTGACAACACTGTGCCCATCCTCGAGTACATGTTTAACTTTAAGACAGTATTTTGAACTTGATGTTGATGATAAAAAGGTTTGTCGCTGCAATACCAACAAACTACCTGAGTTTTATCCAAAGTTCAGTTTGAAGTTCAGTTTTATTTGAAGTTCCCTGGAGTAGGATTTGAATTCGGCTGCGTATCTTGCAACTTCAGTCAATTTCGACCCTGATTGCAGGACCATTTCTGGCCACATTATTACATATAGCACCTTTAACTTTTGCCCAAATTAATTTAATGACTTTTAATGCCCAATGGAAACCCTGTATGTGCATTGCTTTAAGATGGTATTTTAATCTTGCGCCGATAATAAGAAAATGTGTCACTGCAATGCAACAAATTGCTTCAGTTTTATCTAAAGTTCCCTCTGTGTTTGATCGTGTAACAATAGGCGCTGACTTTTGGATTTACGTGCAGTCATAATAAATGGTGTGATTAATTTTGATTCATTTATGATAACGCGATATTTTTTGATTAATCACATGCGTTAACGTTGATATATATTCATATTATGTATACATTCATACTTCTATATATCTGTATTTATATACATATATTATATAATAAAACATGTAAAATAATATTTTCAAATACAGGAAAAAGTTGTGCCCTCCTGCTAAATATAGGCGTCTTTGTCTCAGTTTCTGACTTTTTGCCTTTATTCGTGATTCAAGTTATCAATAACATTTCCACCAGCTTACTACACAACAATACCCTTTTCATTTAATGTGATATTCCTCCAAAAACATGCACCTGGGGATAGGTTGATTGGCAACACTAAATTGGCCCTAGTGTGTGAATGTGAGTGTAAATGTTGTCCGTATATAAATGGGTTGTACTTGTATAGCGCTTTTCTACCTTCAAGGTACTCAAAGCACTTTGACAATACTTCCACATTCACACACACATTCACACACTGATGGAGGGAGCTGCCATGCAAGGCGCCAACCAGCACCCATCAGGAGCAAGGGTGAAGTGTCTTGCTCAGGACACAACGGACGTGGCGAGGTTGGTACTAGGTGGGATTTGAACCAGGGACCCTCGGGTTGCGCACGGCCACTCTCCCACTGCGCCACGCCGTCCCATATCTGTGTTGTCCCTGTGATGAGGTGGCGACTTGTCCAGGGTGTACCCTGCCTACTGCCCAAATGCAGTTGAGATGGGCTCCAGCACCCCCCACGACCCCGAAAGCGACAAGCAGTAGAAAATGGATGGATAGATGTTTCTAATCCCTCCAAATATTGTTGACTTCCATTTTGAAATGCTGCCAGTGAATACAACTTCGAAAGTACTCTCACTAATGATCCCTTTTAGAATACATTTAGGATTAAACGGGTCACGGTGTCGCTAATGCTGCCATTCATTACACGTTCTGGAGAGGCTTTGTAGTGATGCCATGGAGGACAATGCAGCGGAAGTGTGGGTATACGGAGTCTTTGAAGTCATACCTTCAGGGCTTAAATGGGCAAAATGCAGACAGGCGTGTAATGGAGAGATGCCATGATGATGCATGCACAGACTAATAGGACGCATGAACTGAATGTTGGCGCAAAAGAAAGGATTATTGGAGATATACTATAAATATAACTACAACCAGCACTTCCATCAAGAACAAAAATATATTTTTTTCTGCCATCATGTCATATACTTGCACAATGTAGTGTAGGGTGTTCGATGTATAATTCATACGGCGTCAGATGAAATATGCATCATTTTGACCAGCGCAAAGGGAATGTTGCGTTTGTTTCACTCGTCAGACGACACGACTTGGCAGAGTCCGTGTTAAATGTAAACTCTGAAGTCTGTTTCCTTTTGTGTGCATGTGTGCCTGAACAGTCATCTAAAACTATTTTTCTGTGTAGGGTCGCAGAAGGGCGAAGCATATCCTAACTAACATAAGACAAATGAGGGTGCAGGGCCACATCACATCCGTTAGGTTTGTTTTTTCAGTCACTGAATGATTGTGTCTATTAATTTGTTAGTCATGAGTATGATAAAGATAGCACAAAGATTTTAGGCAAGCAAATCAACAAACAATGTAACAATATAGAAATATAATATCAAACACAACGTAATGTAACAATATCAACAAAAGATTTAACAATATTCAAATAGAATAATATAACGTAATGTAACAGTATCAACAACATATTACAGTTTGTCCCTTCTCACCGGTAAATATGATTTCACAAAATACAGTAAAACCTTGATTTTAATTAATAATTACAAAAACCGAAATGCACAAAAAGCGACACAATTTTTACCTTAAGAAATAATAACTAAATTAGCATTAAGCTAGCTGTAACTAAATCTAAATTCAAAACTGCTTTTACAATTAACACTGGTGGTGGGTTATTTAAAAGAGCTCAAAAACAGAGTATTACACAACGTTTCAGATGAACGTTTCGGGTGAAGGCGCTGGATGATGCTTCCAGTACTTAACGAGAAACAAACAGACTGAGTCACCAACAAGTGGGATTCTTTGTTTGGGGGGCTCAATTCCGCAAAATAACATGCGGAAAATAGACTACTTGCTATATACGCTATGCTTGGTCGCACGAAAACTCTAACGTGTAGGAAAACTGGGTTGAAATTTGTTTGAACATTTTTTTAAATGTATACGAAAAGTAGTTTGACAGTAAAGTTACTGTAAGAGTGAAACATTACTTAACATATAACCTTTTATTTGTAAACAATATTACAATGTAGAAATAAATAAAAACTGGTATTAAAAAGTGAACGGAAATATGGATCCCATTACTTTAGTATTGGTTGACATTTTTGCTACTTGTATCAATCTGCTCATGTGTTTAGATTAGGGCTGTCAAGTGATTTTTTTTTTAGTCAGATTAATCATTAATCATTAATCATCTCTTGAACTGTAATTAATCATTAATCACAGTTTATTATTTGCTTGCGTAAATAGAATTAGCTTAAAACACCCCAATATTTGGATACAAATGCAATTTGGTAGTCCGAATGTTGTACAGGAACATATTTTAAATGTTTTACTAAACTACAAGTCACTGATTTGTTTCAAACTTGGTGAGAGTAAGTATAGTAAGAATTAAGTGCACATTTTAAAAGTCTTTGCAACAATATTACAAAAAAGGTACAGTTACCAATTGATTATCTAATAAACACTTAAAAACAAATTTGCATAGTGCACCATTTAAATCTGCATTTACTCTTCTTTAGTTTAACCAATTGTTTAAACAAACAAGATTGTTTACCTTTTTGGATGTAATCTCTTTTTTTTTGTGCAATGTGACCTCAGCTCCTTGTAATTACTTACAGATGTCCAATGTTTTGTAGTAAGCAACATACATTCACATTCAGCCAGTGGTTGCGACTTGATGCTCTTGTTTATGTCACACAGTTGGATTATGTTTGTTGTTATTGTGCCTCTCCGAGTTATTGTTACTGTTACTGTTACTATGGTGATATGAATGGCATCTTCTTGCAGGACTTGGTCCGTTACTACAAACCCCGTTTCCATATGAGTTGGGCAATTGTGTTAAATGTAAATATAAACGGAATACAATGATTTGCAAATAATTTTCAACCCATATTTAGGTGAATATGCTACAAAGACAACATATTTGATGTTCAAACTGATAAACATTTTTTTTTTTGCAAATAATCATTAACTTTAGAGTTTCATGCCAGCAACACGTGACAAAAAAGTTGGGAAAGGTGGCAATAAATACGGATAAAGTTGAGGAATGCTTATCAAACACTTATTTGAACATCAAATATCTTGTCTTTGTAGTGCATTCAATTTAATATGGGTTTAAAAGGATTTGCAAATCATTGTATTCAGTTTATATTTACATCCCACACAATTTCCCAACTCATATGGAAACGGGTTTGTATATATATATATATATACATATATATATATATATACAAACCCGTTTCCATATATATATATTTATATATATATATATATATATATATATATATATACCGTATTTCCTTATATTTATATACAAACCCGTTTCCATATATATATATATATATATTTATATATATATATATATATACATATATATATATATATATATATATATATATATATATATATATATATATATATATATGTATGAATTAGCGCCGGGGCTTATCAAAGGCATGCGGTAAATTTAGGCATGCGCTAATTAATTTAAAACCTCTTCTCACGCCGGCGTTTCGATCAAATGATTGATTAATACTTTTATTAGTAGATTGCACAGTTCAGTACATATTCCGTACAATTGACCACTAAATGGTAACACCCGAATAAGTTTTTCAACTTGTTTAAGTCGGGGTCTACGTTAATCAAATCATGGTTTACCAAAGGCATGCGGTAAATTTAGGC